>NW_010161711.1:0-51026 GCF_000695765.1 Mesitornis unicolor | reverse complement strand
CACACCATTCTGAAACTCATTATATCTTGGGTCCTGTCATAGAATCATACAGTGGTTTGGGTTGGAAGGGACCTTTAAAGGTCTTCTAGTCCAAGCCCCTAGGCCTAGGCTAGTTCTTGGTTGCCCTTCCAGAGCATGGTGGCAAGGATCCATCAGCTGCACAGCATTGTTGGGGTGTAGCAGAGTTTAACAGTAACATCTGGGAAGGCTTTTGCTTATTCTGTGCATCGTATATCAAAAGCACACTCTGAATCTGTTTATGATGGTGAGATAGCAAAACTCTGGGAGGGAAATGTCCACCAGAAAGCATTTGTGCAGTAAGCATGAGAATTCAGAAATGTGAATGATGGGTGAAAATGTGAGCACGTATTTATATATATAATGATAGCTCTTCACTGGGAAATGAAACCCAGCAGGGAAGAAAATTCTGTGTAGATTTCAAAGTTTTCACATGTCCATGCACTAAAGAGCATTTCTTCTCCTTCCCTTGTTCAATCCTGACACCATAGATGCCTCAGACTTGAGCAGTCTGTTTGAACTGCCTGCTGTTCAAAAATCTTGAGGAGACAGCTGAAGCTCTTTGCTACTGAAGCCTTTCTTCCACACCTTCCAGGCTACTTTCTGCTCCTAGGAAAGCAGACAAACTCCCAACTACTTCTGGTCTCTGGTGTGCATGCTGGGATGGATTAAGGCCTGCTGGAACAGGGGTCTGCTGGCCTGTGGTTGCCCTGTACTGCAGTGATAAACCTAGGTTGTGTGAGAGGCGGGAGTTCTGCCCCTGCTTAGGAGATCCTAAAGGATTTCTATTTTATAGGAAACTACTCTTAATAGTAGCTGGTGTGATTTTTATCCACTAATCCCTGTTTTACTATGTGAGTGCACACTCACACAGCAGCATGCATCTCTCTGTATTAGAACCCCAAGCCCTTACTTTACAGACGTGAACAACTGCCTATTTCTCTTAGCCTCACAGACCCAGAGGAACAGAAGGTGAATGAGATTTCCGTTCACCTTGTGCATCATCAGCAGAAATATCGTTGTTTCCAATAGCAGGGTTGCTTTTGCTGGGCGTGGTGAACAAGGCAGATGGACTCTTCTCTGATGAACCTGCCGGCATTTGAGAAAAGCATCCTTTGCCTTGAATTGCACAGGGAATCTCTTCTACCATCTCACTTTTACAGCCAGTCTTCTGTCTATAATCAGGATTTTTAAAGGAGAGAGAATGATGTTCTTGAGGCAGAGGATGATGGGAATCTTTGCTCTGATAAATTTTTAGACATAAATATCTCGGAAGAATGGAGTTGCAACACTCAATATTTATTCTTGTTAAATAGGCTTTAACAGCAATCACTGGAATGTAGCAGGCTTGTGAAGTGTAAATCCATGAGGGAGGTCATACTGAGGATGTCCAGAATCAGAAGAAAGTCAGAATCTTGGGAACCAATCTGATTTTACTACAGATGAGTAGAGGCAGTAAGGTTTCTTTTTGCACTTGGCACAGTGAAATATTGACAGCTCTCATGAACTTTCCACTCTGGGCATAAATAATTACAAAGGGAATTGATTTTGAATCATGTTTTATATGTAGAAATGTACCACTTATTAAGTGCAGTGCAACATATGGTGTGTCTATATTTGAGTTTGAATCCCAGCTGTGCATTGGAAACGTATCTCCCAGTCATGCTTTGATTCCTATTGCAGGATGGTCTTTGGGCATATATGCCGTCTTCCTTTCAGGTGATGCCTGAAAGGCTGAAGGTTTATCAGGAGATGCACAGACTCACCCAACTGCTAATGGTGTCCAGCCCATGGGACCTGAATGGAGCTAGTCCCAAGTCAACCTCTGCAGTGTATATAGAATAACAGAATAGTTTGAGTTGAAACGGGCCATTAAAGGTCATCTAGTCCAACCTCCCCTGAGCCATCTTCAACTGGATGAGGTTGCTCAGAGTCCAGGCCAATCTGAGCTTGAATGTCTCCAGGGATGGGGCACCTACCACTTCTCTGGGTAACCTGTTCCAGTGTTTCACCATCCTCATTGTCTTCCTTACATCTAGGCTAAATCTACCTTCTTTCAGTTTAAAACCATTACCCCTTCTCCTTTCGCAACAGGCCCTACTACACCTAATCCACCTGTAAGTATTGGAAGGTCACTGTAAGGTCTCCCTGGAGCCCCCTCTTCTCCAGGCTGCACAACCTCAACTCTCTTAGCCTTTCCTTATAGGAGAGGTGTATTGCGTAAAAAGCTCTATTCTGTCCCACTCCATTCTGCTCTGTAAATCTGCTCCTTTTGAACCTCAGTGTTGGTAACATAGACATAATTGTTGGCCGGGCTGGACCCTCGGGGCTCAAGGACTGAGCCTTTTAAAACCAAGGACTTCTTGGTGCAATTTTTGCCACCTTGAAAAATACAAACTTGTCAAGTTCATATCATTTGAACCTGCATATGGTTTGCTCTGTGGTCTAGACTGACCACCTTTTGACTGCTTGGGTTTTTCGTTGATCAGATCAAAAGTCCTTAATGTTGACCTTAGATCTGCAGTTCCCCCACTTCCCTTACATCAGCTGATAGCTTTTTTGTGCATACTGACAGAGTCTAGTGCTTTAGCTCTACTATGTGAAAAAAGGTGAAGAGAACCCGTCATACAGCATGCTGCAAACATGGAGGCTGATGCTTTTCCTGATTACCTGCAGGGAGTTCTTCTGACTAGGACTCTTCACAGGAGACCTCTGCGACATGGCATCTTCTGCTCCCCTAGCAGAAAAACACCGCAGCCCTTGCTGTGTGGTAATGGTTGCTCACCCACGTATCCAAACACAGCCCAGGCTCAAAAGTTGCCCAGACATGGCCTTTTATTCTCTGTGTCTGCCAGAAATTGGCCTCTAATGCCACACGCTGACAGCAAAAATCGCAAGATACACTGCGATGTGCTTGTGTGTGTAGCATCCACGCTGCCTGTCCATTCTCTTGCTGCTTCTGAAATGGTACTTCCTCCAGTTCAAGGAGTACCTGCTAATACTGAGGGCAGTCACTACTTTTTAGGGGTACCATTAGACCATTGTACTCTTTTCTCTCTTCCTTTTCCCAGCACTGCTGAGAGTTGCTACTTAGCTGGGATTTTCCAGATAGCCTGATGGAGTTAGCCATCCAGAGCCAGTGACTTTCTGTGCATAGAAAGTATCTAATTCTCTTAAAGCCCATGGCAAATCCCAGCATTTTTTCCTATGCAGATGACTGCTACAAAGAAGCAATTAGGAAGATAACCAGTATCTTCCCTTCCTCTCTTCCATTTTTAAAGCTGCAGGCGAAAATGGCAGTATTTTGGTTAAAGATAAGGATAAACCAAACCCTAAGGTGTTGACAACCCAAAATACTTGCGTGTTTCAGTTTTGAACTAGCATCTAGATTTGTATCTTGGATATGGTCCCTGGCTTTACTTCTTTGAATAGTAAATCTTTTTCACAGTTTGAACTGTGAATATAATTTAGCATTAATGTACCGTGTATGTCTTTGATATGGCCGAAAGGGACAAGTTATGTATCTGGGTTGGAGCAGAAAGACATATCACCATGTTGGCAGGATCTTTACTGCCAGAACAGTAAGTCCAGGAATCTAAAACACATGAGACTGGGGGAATATTTAGGTCTGGAAGCATAAAGTATGTATGTACATAGATCTAGCGGTCGCTGCCCTAGATTGCTATATAGATCAAGTGAGGTGTTTCAGATGTAGAAGTGGGGTGCTGCCTTAGGGTGGTGGAGGAGGCAGAAGAGCGACTGCAGCGAGGAACCATTTTCTGTGGCTACAAGGCCTCCTCCCATTAGGGGTCCAGCAATGGGGAGATCCTGCTTCTGTTTCAAGGTTCCTTCTTGGGTAAATAGTTTTTCTTTTCTCTTCATTGCTGGAAGAAAGAGAGAGAAAGAGGTTTTCACTGCGTAGATTGTTTATGGATAGAAAACTGAACAGGAGTTCTTAGCATGACAGAGTCTTGTTAAGTGATAGTCCTGTTGCCTTACTCAAGAAAGAAGGAAAGAATTAGTACTCCCTATATCTGAAGGGTAGAATTAATTATGGCTGTGATTCATTATGGGCAAAACCAGCTAAACATTTCTCTGCTATTTTTAATTCTACATTTGAATCATAGAGTATATGAAACCCGAGATAAGGCCTGAATTCCTGGGAACAACTTCACTTCCAAATGTGCATGTAGGAGAATTGCCAGGAACTGGAGAAAAGGTGCAGGCAGACAATCCATTTTTTCAAGGATTAAAAAGTCCCTCTGTTGTTTTGCAGTTAATCTTAGCTGTTGGTGGTGCGAGGGAGAGACATCCAAGGTCAGAACAAGCCAGATCACTGAGGTTTGGTCAAGTTTGACCTATTATTTTTTAATGTAGTCTGTGTTCCACTCAAGGATGGGCTAACTGTGCCTCTCCTTTCCATTTTTTTTTCTTTTTTTTTTGGGAGGGGGGGATCACTATTATTATTACTACTGTTGCTATTATTATGACTAGTTTGCAGTGGTTTTTTTAGTCATCTATGTTCAGCTCTCTTGAGAGCAATGAAAAGAAATCAAACTGCTTTTGTGAGTTGTGGCAGAAGAGTGCAAATAGATTGATTAAAAACGCAGTTTCTTTTTTTAATTTAAACAGAGCAGAGGCTTGTGGGTAATGTGCATAATGTATGCTCGGTGGTAACAAGCCACTGTGGGGAGAGGGGAGGAAAGCGAGGGAGAGAGGAAAAAAAAGGAACTGAAGCCAGTGTTGTTCTGCCTTTAAACACAAGATTGATTTTACATTTTCCCTGTGTGTCACTTTCATTACTAGCAAATTAATCCTTCTCTCTGAGGCCTGAAACTTATTTCTGGGGTTTCTCATAAGAAAATAGCTTTTGGTGTGCTACCTATTCTTAAAAAGGGAGCTCGGGGCTTGGCTACATGAGGAAGTTGCACCCATTTAACCCCAGGTGTAATTTTAAGATTGACCCTGTTATAGAGATGCACATGGCTGGCTTATCTGAAGCTTTACTTTACTATGAGTCTACCTATACTGACAGAAACACAGCACTCTTGAAATGATAGGAGAATGCTGACCAGAGGATGGGTAGCATCACCTTAAACTGATAAAAAAGTTACCCCTTTACCACTATAGCACCTTGTTCACATAAAGAAGGTATCTACGGAGACTGTGGCCTGAAGGATCAAGGTTAACATTGAAACATTTCTATTTAAGATGAGTAGGTGGGTCCCAGCCTGCCCTGCTCCTTGAGGATCACTTGCCAGGTGTGGCCCAGGTCTGTCTGGGTCCATGGCTGTGGTCTGAAATATCCGGCAGCTGTCTAGGAGCCGGGTTAATGCAGCAACAATTTTTCACCATCAGTTGCTGTCACAGAATGTAAGTGTAAGAGTACGGTCTTTTGGGCTGACCTGAGCAGGGCCCTGCAGTCCTGTCGACAGCAGTGGCTGGTAATTAGCTCGAGAAGGGTGGGAAGAGGAGCTCCATCTTTTCTGTTGAATATCAAACAGCACACAAAAATAGCAGCTTGCTGCCTCAGTGAAGATTTGCTCCTATCAGTGAAAATCCAGCATGTTTTAGCTGACCATAGGTCAGGTGTTTGTTTGGATTAACAAACAAAAGGGACGCCAGATGCAAGGAGGAGAGTAACTGTTTTTAAATCAAAAGGACTCTGTGTTTTTTTCTTTTCCCTCTGAAAACTCTAGTGGCAGCGTTTCAAGATGCTTAGGCTATGTTTCAGTGAAAATGGCTGCCAATTTTTCCTTTGCTGTGCAGTGGCCAACTCTAACGGAGGATCTGGTATGTGATTAGGCTTCTTAAGTGGCAGGTGGGGGAGTGCATCCACTTATGGAGTTATTGTTAAAATGAGGAGCTTTTGGGACTTCTCTGCAGGAGTTCTGGATTGTTGGAAGCATTCCATCTGATTTCTTTAAAATGTTCACTTATAGCGTGGAAAACAGCAGTCTTTACTGCTGCCTTTTGGATTTACTAGAGCCTTGAGCAAGCCATTGGCTTCTCTGAGCATGTACTGGTTTAAATACACCCATGCAGAACAAAGGGAAAGACATGTCCAGGCCATATTCATATCCATTCTGACTGACTTAAAGTGAAGGGTGCCTGCAAGCATCTGTGGGACTTGTTATTGCTCAGTGGGCGAGAGCTTGTCAGAAATGTTGGGTTGATTATCTGCTATGTGAACTGTGTGGTTTATAATTGACCTCTTTACTCCTGCCTTAGCAGAGGACAATCTTATTTGTTATGCTTCATACAAGTACAATTCAGAGTGAATAGATCTTCACACTGAGACCTAAGACCCAGCTCTGTTCCCTTCAGAATAATTGGCAAAAATTCCCCAAAATTATTTTCTGGAAGGAATCTCGTTTGGATGCCTACTCATAAGACTGTCAGTGACATGGTTTTAGATACCCTGTACTACCCAAGGGACTCCTCAAAAAACATGACATTTGACAGGCCTTGATCAATGCAGAAAGAAAAGAAAGTGCCCATGGAGTGGTAGGCATGTGGGTATAGGAGTGCAGGGTTATAGGAGTGATCTGTCTCTGACCTGGTTTGGGAGAGCAAGGACTGCTGCAGGGCAGGAGAGAGGACATTGGCAGAGCTGAAGGCCTCTGGGATCTGCCCACAGTAATGAAGTTTGTACTTGATCTGGTATAAAGCTTGTCTTTTCTAACTACCAACTGCATCAGCGTTGTAGACTAGGGAATAAAAAATAAAGGCAAATATCAGAGAGATTGGAGGGAGGAGGGGGGAGGAGTGTTATGCTGGTTTGTTTGTCAAGAAACAGAACTTTACTGGGACACAATAGAAAACTACAAGCATATTATCCTCCTGCCTCTCCAGCTCCAGCACCAGCTCTTTTCTTTTCCAGGTGAGGCATTATTGTGTTAATACTTGCAGGAGGAGGAAAGAAATGAGTCCAAATGCCCCTGTTTGAAATGTCCTATCAGTGCATAAAATATGTCTGTGGATTTGAGAATTACGCTGACTTCACAACAGTAAATTTCAGATAAATAATTTATCTCCTGCAAACACATTTCTGTGCTCTTACACATCCATTTGTTTCTGGAAAGCAGCAGGGGCGACCGGGAGGCAGAAGCAATTGGTGCTCGCTGGGGACCTTTCCGTGGGGCCGCCTGTAGCTTGGGTGTTGTTGGCCACTGGAGGTAGGGTTTTGTTCTCACAGCCACCAGCTCCCACATCATAAATAAAGCCGTTTTGGAAACAAGAGGCACCTTGAGCTAAAACTGGCATTCCTCACAATACTGGCAGATTCAGCCAGCAACTGTTGATTTTAAATGTTTAATGAGCAATATGTTGCTGATTCTGGTAATAATGTTGTGTTTGCCTAACCTTTCTCGGTGTGCTCCCTTCTGCTCTATTGCTGGCAAGTTTCCAGGAGAGGAGGAAAAAGAAGGGAAAAAACCCAAAACCCCACCAGGAAGGGTGAAGCAGGGCAGAGAGAAGAGGAAAATTGAATGACTTAAGGAGAAGGGGCATAAAAGGCAGGGGTAGGACTTAATTAAAAGGACGAGATAGCAGCAGGATATTGATGCCGTGTCAGAGTATTAAACTGGGAATTGCAGAGAAAGATGACTTTTCCCTGCAGAGACATTCTTATTCATACTGAGGGAACTGGAAAAGAAAGGCTGGTTACTAGGAGGAGATGGACAGGAAGAGCTGGGTGGAGGTGAACCCCGAACCAGGGAGTCTCCTGAGACAGTTCAGTCGGCTGGTTAAAAGCAGGTGAATTGAAAGAAAAGCAGCGTTGTACAAATCAGTAAGATGCTCAGTTACTTCCATGTCAGGCTCATATAATGCTCACTTGAAAGACTGTCCCCAGGATGTTGTATTTTTTCCTATTTATTTTTGTTCGACCTCAAGATCCTGAGTGGTTCAGCATAAACCTGTTTGGCACTGGGTTGCGGGCTGGCTATAGAGAGGTGTATGAGCATGTGTATCTCAGGATACAAAGGAAGCTTCCTTGACCAGTGGAGGTAGGATCACACAGTGGAAACTAGGAAAAAAGCTGCTTTCATAGTACTAAATAGCAGCTGCTTTGCTGCTGTTCTCATCCTAGACCAGACCCTCCCTCTACTAGTGTGGGTAGTGACCATTGCTTGCTGGAGAACACCACGCTCTTGCTGAATTCATACCATGACTCTTGTGCTGGAGAAAGCAGGAGACTGAAAATACTGGAAGATAAATTAATTTGTCTTTTTATCAGAGAGGTTTTGGGCAGCAGGGTCAAATGCTTTCCACCCCTGCTCTTTGGACCCTCCTCAGCGGGAGTTATCCAGAGAGTTATTGTGCAGCAATTGTGGAAGGCTTTTGTAATGTGTTGATTGGGCTCTTGGGTGAGACGAGGCATATTCTCATCTTTTAATCATTACCTGTTTGGCCAATGTTTAAATCAATGACTGCATGCCAAACACTCGCTGCCCTATTAGGAAGCCTCTTATTCTTTTACATAATGGCTTATTTATCGCTTCCATTTTATGCATGGCACAGTATATATTGTCCAAAAGGGAGGTATAGATACTAGGTCATACTTGGTTAAGTAGGATTTTTCTCTTTTTAATGAGGAGAATGTCAGTTTTGTAATCATTGTTATACTTTCATTTCCAGGCTGCTGCATACCGATCATGTTGTATAAAGTTGACCACATGCAAATATACATATAGAAAAGTGTGTGCTGAGACACCGTAAGATAGATGCGGAAAGCAACAGGACACAGAGCAGCCTTGCCAGAAAAAGGACAGTGGTCTACTCAGGCCACTGTCTTTCCTCCAGCAATGAGATGTTTAAGAAGATAGTGTCCTTTCTTTAAGTAACTGCTTGATTTATTGTTTTTCTTTCATGGTAACCTATCACCTCCTTAAGTTAATTGCTTCCTCGCTAACAAGTGAGATGTATGTTCCACACTCAGTTTTCCATTTTTAAGAGCAGGTATGCATGTGATTGCTGGATTGACCTTCTCTCTCTACTTTTTACTCCCTCTTTTATACCACCACCATAGTATCTTCTGTTGTTTTTATGCCTTCTTGATAAATGTCCTAAGTATCAAAGCTAGTATATGCAAAAGATTTTTAATTAACCTCGAGCTTGCCACGAGGGTCCTCAAGTACAAGTAGACACAGGCCCTTATCAGTTCAAATCAAACACCTCTTTAGTGGGTCATCATCAAGGAAATTTCCAGCAGCCCAGCTTCCATAAGTGAAGCTCTCTGCTGCCAACACCTCCCAGCAATTTCTCTTTAGTTGCAGCATACTCCATCAATTGTAGAGTGGTGGTTTTTTTTTTTCTTCTTCTTTTCCCGTGCCCCGCTCTGGTTTAATTCCCCACAGCTTTGAAGTAGAAGAATTAAGTATTTTCCAGCCACATGGTGTGATATGGCACTGTCTCTCTTGGAGCAATCACCACATGTGTCTGTTTGCCATGTAACAGGCAACTATAAAAGCAAAACAAAGCTGCAAGTATAAGAACTCTTCTAGATGTTTCTCCAATACACTATTCCTCCATGAATGTTTTTTTTGTCATTGCAATAGCTCAACTGAGTTACAGTCAGGTTTTGATCTTTTAGACAGATATATGAGTGGAAGGAGAAAAGGGATGGAAGATAAAAGGGAGAATAATAGGGGAAGAGGAGGAGGGAGAGAGGGTGAGAGGAAGAAGTGAAAAGACAAAAACTGGTATGTGAATTGAAGAAGGAAAAAAAGGGTGAGAAAATGGAAGCAGGGGATTGATGGGTCAAAAAGGAGGAGAGGTGAATCAGACCACTGGGACAGCAAGATCTGAGGCTTATGAGCTTTTCTTGGCAGGACAGAGACCTGCAGAATGCAATATAATCTTTATCAGGGCCCTTCAGTTTAGAGGCATATAAATGGAGTGGGGTTTATTACAAATTCTGGTTAATAACTTTCTCAAAGGAGAAAACTCCTGTATTCTCTTTGAAATACAATTTCTTGTCTCATAAATTGAAACAGCTGCAACTGCTCCCCTGCACACATTTTTTTTTTCATCTTTTGCCTTTTTTTGCTGGGTGTATGGTGGGATTTTGCTTAATGGTTTTTCCCTGCAGAGGAGACCTAGAATGTGGTGCTGTATACAGGTTTGTGATCAGTGTCTTTGCATAAGCACAAGAAAAATGCCTTGGGCATTTTCTGCTTTTAGAGAGGAACAAGTGTTAGGCTATTAGTCTGAATCTAACTTAGACTACATTTCTCCTGGGAAAACTCAATAGGAATTTCTGCAGCCTCATTCCCTAGAAAGTCTCTTGCCTAAACTGAAATTTAATCTATCACCTAGATTCCAGTCTTGGATCTGGAAAGGCTGCTAGCACCTCCATAGCTACCACACAAAGAGCAAAGCAGAGGATATAGGTGAGCATCTCAACAGCCTGTGTTCCTGCCCCAGCTCTCAAGGCGTCATCCCCTCCTGCCAGGGCAGGTGATGGGCACCGCAGTGCAGGTGGAGGGCGGTATTGCTGCCTGTAAAGGCAAGTGAGACCATGTCCCTCCTTGTGACTCTGAGCAGTGCTAGATTCTCTCTGCCAGCATCAACCTACCTCTGTCTCTCTGAGGGCTCCTAAATGTCTGTTCTTTCTTTTTTCCTACTTAAAAGACCCAAGCTTGCCTTTGGGCTAGTGCAGAAATCAACCACTTTTGTGGATGACTGAGCATAGAGAAACACAGATGGGGAGTCAAACCTTCCTGCCTCCACCTCACTATCTGCTCCAAGTTAAGGTGGTCAAATCCCTGAGTAATTAAGCAAGTGATACATGAGGCAACATAGCATGCTAGCAGGAGCAGCATATGCAGATGTTCTGAGAAGGTTCAAATTCAGAGGATCATGTGTCTCCTTCAGTCAATTTCTGTTTGGAGAGACCTCAGGAATCTTTTGGGTTAAGTGAAGAAATACCTCAATAGGTACCTCAGTTTCTTATTCCCCAGCTCTCTTCCATGACTCTCTACAAGTGCATGCAGCCGGAAGAGGAGAAGAGTGTGCAAAAAGCCAGGATTTTTCAGATGTGAGTGGAGAGCTCTTCCTCCTTATAGCAGACCTCAGCCTTCCCAATGTAGATGACAGATGAGAGCCGATTTGGGCAAGATCACAAGGCCATTTCTCAGGTTGCGTTAGGAGCAGACCCATGGTCTCCAGCAGGTTGGGCTTCATCTCCATCCCCTCCTGCAGCAGCTTCCGGCCGCATCCCAGCTTGTGGGCTCCCTCCCATGCATGCATCAGGCAGCCCAGCTCCACTGCACGACAAGCTGATGTGAGGAGCCTTTGCCTGCCAGAACAGATTTGCAAGTGAGGGCACCAAAACCTCAAACGACCCCAGTGACAAGCGACTGGAGGGGTTCACAGTGTCTCTCTCCTTCCTCTTCAGCCTCTTGGCAGTCACATTGGCCTCCAGGCAAACCAGGGCTTGTTCACAGCGAACCTGGGGGAAGAGGAAAAGAAATTCAGGGAAGCTCTTCCAGAGCTGCATGGCAACTGCTGGAGATTATGTTCTAGATTTCCTGCAATGCTGGGATTGTTTTGGGGGTTGGGACTATGCTTCTTCCTTGCCTTTTTGATCCATGAATCGCAGACTGTCCCATAACATGGTGCATTTTATTAACTGAGACCTTCTAGAGGACTTCTCTGTATTTGAGAAGGTAGCAATGAGAGCACTTGTTTGTCTAGAAATGGGATGGTAGTTAACAGTGTATTTTATCTGCCTTTAATGAGATGAAGCAGGCAGAAAGTAACGGGGAGGAGTCCATACATCTGTCCCAAGCCCTCACTATCAAAGGTTGTGGGAACCTACCTCTCTTCCTACTTGTATGTCCCGTGCATGTATACATACCCTCAAAGTGTCTGACACCCACAGTGATACTGCCAACGGCCTTGTATTGCATGTGAGCAGTGAAACCATTTACCACGGATCAATATAACCGAGTTCAGCTGAAGGCCTCAGGCCTCAGTTACCCTTTCTAGGGTGTATACCCAGCCAGCACTGTGTTCCCCACTGCTCTTCCACGGTGATTCACCTTGCTTAGACTCAGAGCTCCACTTGCTTGCCCTAACCCTCTGCATCCCCTCGCTTTTTTTACTCAACCTTTCATCTGTATCTCATGTGCTGTGCCTCATTTCCTTATGTATTTCCTTTTCTGTCCTTCTACTGAAGACTTGTGTTTCACAAACTATCTTCTTTATGCTATTTTTTAAAATTTTTTGTTGTCTTGCTAGTTCTTCCCCTATTCTCCATTCTCCTTCCTTCTCTCTCTTCCTTCTCCTTCCTGCTTGTTGCATCTCTCTGTGTATGCAAGCTTATACTGCCTGAAAATTATCTCAGGACCTTCTGCTCCTGAAGCAATGAAAAAATACAGTCTGCAGGTGAATTTGCCATTTTAATGTAGTTAACATTCCTCCCCTCCTTCAGCTGTTCTGCAATTGCAGACTGCTGAGATTAGTGGCATAAAATCCCACCAGGATATTGACATAACCTATAAGCCAGGAAGTTGTTTTAATCAAACCCAGCATCCCATTTGGAATGCTGGACTTAGAAATACAAGGACAGCAGTTTTTAGAGCAGCTGAGAAAGAAGGAAATAAGAGTTTGGGGAGAAGGATTTTGAAAACCTTTTTTTTAATATTATTTCAATACCTTATGTTCAGAAGTTGCAGGATTTTTTTTTCCACTGAGTCCTCGCCTACACAGAGTGCTCAGACGGAGCGCTGGTGTTGGAGAGGTGATAAAAAAGAATTCGATTGGATGGCTGGATTATTAAGAGAGGCTATTATCCAGTAAATGTGTCAGAGGACCTCAATCCACAGGGCACAGATGATCACTGCGGATGAATATCCTGGTCCTTGGAGGCCAGGTGGGAGGGCACAATTGTGTTTCTGCCCCACCCTCAGTAAAATTTACAGCAGCCTTGGATGAGCCACTCATAAAAATGTCTGTTATGTTGCTTGGAAAGCAGTGAACCAAAGAACAAATGGAAGATACCCAAAACTATTTGTCAGTCTCTAACTCACAAACTCCAGCTCTCTCTGTTTCCCACCGCCTGCTCTTGAGTTTCTAAAGAGGCAATCTTTGTCAGCGTGTGACCGGCATCCACAGATCAGCAGGGTCAGGACAAGGTATTGACAAGCCATTGCAGATGCTTCCAGTGGCACAACTGATAAAGAGGAGAAGGTGCTGCAGTAAAGGAGAGGTGACTGGACACTATGTACTGTGGTGCCAGTCCCGTGTTGCAGCTTTCTAATCTGCCAGGAGAGTGAGAAGTGGCCCATTTGCAACCGTGGTTCATGCATACGGCGGCATGAAACCTGCACAGAGCATGCAGTTTGTACATTATGGTTATGCGAGACAAGGGGAGATTTCTGTCCCCAGCTGGTGATCAGTTCATTCGCTGAAGAATGAGGATTGATAGCACTTGTCACTATTAGCCCAGCTAATATAGCCACAGATGCTACATTTAATCATATATGCGGTAGAATTGCAGTACAAGGGCCTCTGGCCTGCACCACTGGAAAAGCAAGCCAGTTCCTGAAGGGCTGGTGGAGAATTGCAATCGTCCTGCACCCTTGTGACGAAAGAGGATGTGTCCCACTTCTGCATGGTACTCTGTGTAGGGATATCTGTGTGCATGCACCTGTGTAATTTACTGAGTGTGCATGAGAGAACAAAATGAAAGGATCTTTTGCATAAGATCAAAAGTATGTGTGGGAGAAAGCAGAGCACCACTGCTTATAGAGGAAAGGAAAGGAGTGGTTGGGGCAGGAGGATGTGCTCAATCCCTTTTGGCTGTCTTTTGTAACACCACATTCCTGAAAACTGCATCTTGAGATCTGCAGCCAAAAAGGAGAGTCAGAGCCTTTGAGCAGCACAGCTTTGTAAAGCAGGGAGCAGCTTCCACACAGCTAAGATCAGAACCCTTCAACAAGATGTTGGTAGTGCAATGAGGACGAGTTAGGAAAAAAAAGAAGAATTTAGGAGGAAGCATGCCAGCTGTTCTCCTTTATGCGGGCAGGAGGCCATGTCACATGTGGGAGTTGCGTTCACCCAGGTCCAGGCACCAGCATGTCCTGCAGCACTAGCACAGAGAGGAGCTTCCCACCTCTCTCAGCTTTTCCCCCTCATCACCTAGACCAAAGCCATGGGGAAGGAAGGGAGGTCAAGAGTAGAAGGAGCAGACGAAAGGATGAGACAAAAGGGCTGAGACAGCAGGAAGGACTGTGCTGGCTGTCACTGTGCCACCTGGCTGTCTCTTGCCAGCCAGCTATACTGCAAGAGCCCTGACCTGTGTGCTGATCCCTGCTAGGAGTGAAGGGGAAGAACTTGGCACTATTACCCTAAAAAGGGAACATTCACCCCCTTTTCGTTGGTCTGGTTTTGAATTGGATCAGTTCCCTCCTCTGGCGCAGAGTAGAGCACTGGGTGCATGCCCAGGTTCAGGGAGGGAAAGACTGGGGTTTCTTATGGCCCACAGCATCAAATGGCAGCCTCATTTCCCTTCTGCTGCTTTTAAGGAGTCTTTGAAACCAGCCATTACAGGTTTTCTGCCAAAAATGAGGCCTCTTCTCTTAGCCAACGGGCCAAAAGGAGCCTTGTCGCAAATGTGCACGGGGGTGCATGGATGCAGGCACCATGCAACACTTGGGACAGCGGATTCAAATCCTCTGAACTGCAGTCTTCCAAAGAAGAGAGGAAACGGAGTAGCACCCATTCCCACATGATGTGCAGCTCTGCTGCCCACACGTGAGACTGCAGGCACACCTCCACGCTCATCCTCTCACCCTCTCTCCCTCTCTGCCAGCCTTCCCCAGTGCACATCCTCGTGTCAATGCTCCATCACACTTTCAGTCCCACACCCGCGCTTCCATACGCATTTTTTCCAAAGCCTGTACACATGCACGCACGCGTGCAGCCTAATCCGCGTACTCTGTCACCCACCTGCGTTTCCTCTCGCATCCCCACGAGCTTTCACGCTGCTCTCATTACAATGCTCAGCAGCTTTCGCCCACACACCCAGCTGGCACTTGCCTGTGCTCACTACGCTCTCATGTTCTCCATCTCCGAATGCCCAGCCCTGTAACTGAGCTGTTATTAGTTTGGTTCAGTCATGTGTGTGTCCTGTCAGGCACACATCTGCAGTCAAGTGGCCCAGAACAACATCGGCATGTATCAGGGTTAAAAATGAGTATGCCAGGCATGTCCCTCTTCTCTAAACTCACACTCTGATAATACAGCCCCCAAGGGGAAGAGCTTGCAGTGTAAAGACAGCTGGTTTGTGGCTTTCACTGAAGAAGAGCGTGAGGGAGGGAAGTCCAACCCAACACCTAGCCCTTCAAATGAAGTGACTTGTCAAGTATGCAACTGTGGCAGAGATCTGAGAAGCAGTAAATTTAGCAGCACTCACTTCTGCTGACAGCCTGTCATGTGCTTGAAACATAAATAGTGGTGGAGACAAATCACTGCTGTTTTCCTATTAAGCTTTGGCCCACTGGCCTCCTAGCTTGCCAGCAGCATTTCTACCTGGCCTGCCAGTGCACCTTGGCTCAGGGACAGATGTGCCTCCCTGTTGCAGGCTTTGGGACAGTCAGGATGGGAATTATTGTGCTGTTGTTTCCTCAGGTGTCCTTGGTGTCTGGGTACTTGCTTATCTGCTGACAGATTTCTCACTCAGGCCATGTGCTGCTGGTAACTTCTCCCTCCAGCCAAGGTTGAGGGAACATGGACTCTCTCCCTAGAGGGCTCATGGTTTTCACCCCTGCCCCTAAGTTCTTCCACGTAGCCTGGTGAGGTCATGCTGATGGAGTAAATGAGGCACTGATTTGAATAAGGGAGTAGAGGTGAAGTTTTCCAGTGCACCTGAGTGACTCACAAGCACAAATGCCATTGAAAGCCACTGGGTCTTGTCCTGTTAAAGCATTTAGTGGCTTTTGGAAACGCTGCTTTCAAGCATTAATTATTATATAACCATTTAATAAAACATGCCATCAGAAGCTCACATTAATCTTTACAGAGATGAGAGACATCCCTTAGTGCTGTAAATTGAAGAACTGGGAGCAAATGGACTCAGCACATTTCCCTTTCTTCCCTCTCTCTTATCAGTTTTGATTCCTCTTCCCCTCTCTCCTCAAGGAAGATGAAATCACGCCGGTGATTAAGGTGGCCTGCTCTGTGTTGGTTTAATTAGAACAACTGCTGTTTCAGTTAGAGTAAAACTCTCACCGGTGTGCAGTTGCAAAGGCAGTGTAATGAAAACCCTGCCACTTCAGGAGCTTTGAAGAAGAGAGCCAATGAGTCCTCAACGTAAAATGGATGGCTTTTCATGCTTCCTTGTGTCTGTGGGCTGCCTCAGGCTTCTGTAGGAGCTAGGGGCTTGCGCCAGAGCAAGACAGTTCTCTCCCCAGAGGAGACAAATGTGTTTGGGGAGGGAGGAGGGACAGGGAAGGGAGGCGTAAGTGGTTTCCTGTCCATGATGGTAAGAAGTGGATACAGAGAAGTGAAGTCCTGTGTGACACTTTTGAATGACATGTTTGGCCATGGTTTTCTCATGCCAGCAGTGTTACAGTTGTTGGACATTTTCTGTAAGTGTCTCAAGAAGAGAGAGTATTAGGGAACTGGGACAAAGGCAATGAAAAAGCTTTTTGGTTTGTCCTCAGACCCCCTCATAAACTTGTGGGGTAACCTGGAAGAAGTCAGAAAGGAGTTGGTTTGAAACTGTTTCTTCTGCTCATCATTTTCTGCCTTCTCCCTTTCTGGTGACCCCTCTCATTTTCCTGTATCCCTGGTGGAGAGACCCTGCCTCACAGCCACAGTTTGCTGCAATAGTGTTGATGACCAACACCTGCGCTTTCAGTGGTAAGAGTTGCATCTGGGAGCTTAAAAAGCTCAAATTCAGTCTGTATTTCCTCTCTGCTTGCCTCCCCTGGGCTGTACAAGCTGCAGTATTAGTCACTGAGCAAATGCCTTCCTCCTCCTTCGCAGTCAGTGCCTGGCACGTTTGAGAGAGAGAGACTCTCTATTCTTTGGAAAGCAAGGGAGTGGCTAGCAGCGTAGGAATTAAATACCCTGGACTGAAGCGATCATTTATCTGTTCCGCTATCACTATGAATCAACAGCAGATACCTCGGATGATAATATCACAGGAGCCAGCCCAATTGATCAAAAGTCCCTGCAGCGTGTGAGCCCAGACAGTATCATCCCAGCACACCCCACCCCACTCAAAACCTATGTGATCCTTGCCTTGACACCTGGGAGTGCTTCATGATTCAAAGCCCCTGATCCCTCCTTGTGCTCCCTTCCACCAGCAGCAGATACGGGGGACAGTGTCAGGCAGTCACTGTGCTGGATCTAATTGAGAAACATTGCAGCGAGGAGAGTGGTCAACAGAAAAGCAAACAAAACGATTTTTTAGGAGCTAATCCATCTATACAAATATTGGCACCAGGCATCACAACACACTGACGTGTTTTTGAAAGGGTAAATCTTGCTGAGGGGTGGCTTAACTCTTTGACCTCATTTCCTCAGTTGAAAACTATAGTTGTGTAAAAGATCAGTGCCAAGATCCAGGCTGATACGGAAATCCTGGTCTTTAGGCTTTAGTTGTGAACTCGGTGTTCAGAGTAGCCTCAATGAAAACAGGGATGAGCTACAGGAATTGCCGTCTTGCAAAAGTACAGGAAATTCAGGGGCTGTGAGACCTGGCCGTGAAATGTTTGTCTCCAGCTTACAAGGAAATAGCTACAGCAATGTGTAAGCTTCTAAGGTAATGCTCTTTCCCATTTCAAGTAATTTGGGCCAATTTGTAATTTCTCAAGCCCTCTTCCAAGTTTCAGACATAAAATTCTATAGATGGAATTCTATAGGCTAAGTTGAATCTCTGGGGGTTTTTAATTTATTTTTTTTTTTAATTTTTAGGTTAGGTTGAAGTTCTGGGTTCATTCTTACCCCTCATCCAAAGAACTATAAGTGGACATAAGACAGAAGGGAACAAAGCCATTGTATTTAAACACAAGGAAACATTTTCATGGATGCCTGTGAAAGCAAGCCACACAGTCGTATATTGAGCATCTCTTGCTCTATGGGAGACACAAGACTCTTGTAAGGAACATAACAAGGATTTTTAAAGATGCCACCAAGCACTGACCAACTCTGTAGTTCCTAGATGGACAGACTGGCACAGTCGGTACCACTGAGCGTCATCACATGAGGTTTCCCTAAGGTCTGGGACTGACAGCAGGATTTGTGGAATTAAACTAGGAACCACATTACAGTCCATTCCTGCTCTCCACTGGCAGGAAAGAAATTATATGTTTCAGTCAGGCTTCTCGTGGAACTTATCCCAGATGGGACTTGTTGAGCTTTTCTTTGGCCTTCGGTCTTTAAGGAAGAACTTGTCTTCGAGCTGTATAACAATGACAGCATGAGTGCTTTGTACAGAATGGGATACCTTGCAGGGAAAGGAGTACATGAGGCCAAGTGAGAGGAAACCAGCTGACAGAGTCACCAGAGACTGTAACGGTTGACTGCTTGCTGTTGTATTTTAATTGCCTTTCATAGGTTTCCATGACGTGCAAGAAAACCCAGTCCCCAGCATCAGCTCTCGGCTTGCATTACCTTCCTGTGCGTAACACAGTGGGAAACAAACACCAATTGATTTTTTTTTACCACCCTCCACTGTTCTTCTTGCCAGGGGCAACCACTGGTCCGTCCTCTTTGTGTCGGTGGTAGAAGAAGAAGGCGCAGCTCCCTGCAGAGCTGACGGCACTGCTGAGAGATCGGTGTGCTGCCATGGATATGTGCACATCGAGTAACCCCTATGCCTGGGCTGCAATTCTTTGTCAGGCCTCCTGCTTTCAACCTCCTGTTTATTAGTTGCTCCAGCCTGGTCCCTTCAGCCCTGAGGAGTTACCAACTCCTGCCTTCTTAGGACACTTGAGGATCTGGTGTCATCTCAGTGGTTCCTCTAGCTGATGACGCCTTCTGCCTCACGTTGTTGTAAAGTAACCCACAAAACGCAGCAGGCAGAAATTCGGGTATGCAGAAACAGTGCAACTATTGGTTTGTTCATGTTTATATGTCATTTTCTTGGCAGTAGAATTAGGGCTTGATGTTTGGTAGCACAGTCATGACAACTCACACTGCAGCATACAACATTTAGGGAGTATAATATTGTAGCTGTGATATTAGATGACTTAATTTACTTCATGGTTCATAATTTACTTTACACATAGGCATCATGGCCAAGTTTTGTTCAAGAGCGATTCAGCTAATCAAAAAATGCTGTTTGCGTTCATTAAAAAAGTGTTAGCAAATCTGGGTCAAATTCAGTAAGTAATTTTGCAAAAAAAGAGAAATGAATATAAGAAGAAATACCATTTTCTTTGACACAAAACCATTTTTTTGAAATTATATCTCAAGTTGAGGCAGAACATAATTCTTTCTTCTGGTACAGCAAAGACCGGAAGAAAACCACTGGTCAGACACAAGACTTTGACCTGAAGCAGGGTTGGATTTTTTTGTAGGCAGTGGTTCCCTTTCTTTCTTGTGTTCACATGTGGATTTTGAATGGAAAGTTTAATTAGTTGCTGCACACCTGCTCCGTGCCTACACTTAAAAGTTGTGTGTGAGAGACTTTGATGACCTTTAGTGGTCATTTATGAATATATGTGAAGAGAGAGTGAAATTCAGACCTGCTTCAAGCAGAAGGCCCCCACCGATGAGCACCCATGGCCGAGATGCAAACTGCGTCTGAGCTGTCAGCTCTTGGCTTCCAGCTCCTGGACAGAGACATCAGTGACGGCCAGTCGTCCCAAGGGGTATTTCCTGCTGGGTTTGGTCAGTGCTGTCCCTCGAGAGAGAGCACAGAGACATCGTTCAGTCTGGAGAGACTGCTCTCAGCCTGGAAGGTTTTATTTGCATGCTGGGTGCGTGAGGTTTGGGGAGAAAGTCCCCATGAAAATCACAGGCTTCCTTAACCCTGGCTGTGCCAACAGGCTCCCGCACTGCCCAGATAGGGAGCTCCTCGGGTGCAGTCCTTGGCTCGAGAGGCACAGCAGCCAGCTTTGCACAGGAGAAAATGTGATTGCTGGTGAGCAAGGTCCCCTCAACGCCAGGGGAAACCATGCCAGGGTGTTTCCTCCTGATCTGACTCATTCTCATTCACAAAGGCAGAGCCAGACCAGAGCCCTCCCTGGCAATGTGCTGGTTTTTTGGTTTATGTGTAATAGCTACAGACCTAAGGGCATGGGGAGGCATGAGGCCAGCTTAAACAATAAATACCCTGCTGTGCCTTGCTGCTTAAACAGAGTAATTACTGCCTTACTACATGTGACCCCTATGTTCCTGTCCCTCTGGCGGTTGTTACTCCATGGCTCCCTTTACACAAGGGTCATCTGTGCCTCTCTCCGTGCTGTACATCTCACTCTTCGCCACCATCTCGCCTCCTGTCTTACTCACTCTGTCTCAGTGCATTCCTCTTTGTCAGTAGCTACCATTTTGTCTTTTCCTCAGTCACTGAAAAATCTCACTCTGTTTGCATTTCTCTCTCCCAGCCACTGTCCCTCTCTTCATTCCCCCTCTATGTCTTTTCTCACTCTCGAGCTTTCCCCATTTGCACCACTTACCATGCTACGCTAGTTTTTCTTCCTTGCCTCCTCTCTCTAGCACTGTAGCACTAGCGTTCCTTTTGCTCATCCACCATCTGCTGCTCTCCACTGATCTCTTTGCTAAAAACAAGTCTCTTCAACTAAGGGACAGAAAAAAAAAATGCCAAGCTCATTGGAATCTGTGATGGCTGAGGAGACAGACACAGATAAACGAAAACTTCAAAGTTTTGAATTAAAAAAAACAAAATCCCAGCTGGAGGAAAAAACACACAAGAAAAAAGTGTCAAAGGCTCCCTTAGCTATTTTTGTCTTTTAGAAGCCTGTTCCTAGGGAATGTAAGGTGCAGAGGGGAGGAGGAAGGTAGGTGAGCAAAACCTTAAACAATAATTGAGAGTGCAGAAAGAACAAAAAATGAAGTTCAGCACTGGAAGTTGGTACACGCAAAAAAACTTCAAATGGCATTTATTGATTTGCAATCTTTTTTATCCACTTGCATTTTGTTTTAGGCTGAGGAGGGTCCAACAAAGATGCATAACCCCTTCTGCTCTCTCCTCTTCACAACTACAGACGCTTGAAAGGAAAACAGACACAGAAGCAGGATATCTGATCTCTTTCATACCAAATGCAAACAGACACTTTCAGTGCCTCTGAACTTCAGTTTAGTTTAAGACAACAAAAGTATTAAAAAAAATATAATAAAAAATATCTAAAGTAATTTCTTTAGGAGACCAGTGTTGGATGCACAAACAGGCACGGACAGAGCGAGATGCAGCTACCACCTCTGCAGACCAGCTTCCCCTTTGGAGATGTGAGGAACTAGGGCACAAATACAGAACGCAATATATATTTTTACATATATTTTTCATATATAGATACAAGAGTATAGGCAGGTGTGCATGTGAATAGGGGATGGTATACAGAGCCCATGGGATTGTATAAGGCTGTTTCCAAAGGGCAGGGGAAGAGAGGGGCTTCTTGCCAGCAGGCTAGCGTTGCCAAGCAGGTTTGCTGTTTAGGTTCGTTATTTACTTTACTGGGTCCAATTAGGAAGCCAGGAGATAGGAAATGTAGCTGAGGCAAGTGGGCCTTCAAAGCCTTCCTCCTGCACACATCAAAGCCGTCTGCCACAGATTCCTCTGCAAAAAGGGCTCTGCCAGCTCCGAGCAGCAGCAGGCGCCTGGCTCGCTCTGCTCGGGGTCGTTCCCTCTTGGTTTGATTGTCAAGCCTCCCAGGCTCCTACTCTCTATCTCCAGCCTCCAGAGCAGAAAGCTCCTCTTTTTGATTTACTGGGACAGAGTTAAGAAGCTACAGCTTGGCAAGGTGGTGTTTAATGGGGCTGCAGCAACAAGACAAGCTAACTAGAAACATGTGAAAGGCAAAAAAAACCTGCCAGGAAGAAGGTTGCCTGGAGTCATGGGAAGGGATGCTTTGGGATGAGAAGAGCTGCACTGCACGAGAAGTCATGCCCCCCAGTGAAACCTGGAAGGCCCCTTCCTGGGCAGGGGTTGTACTGAACCAGACAAACCACCCAGGGGACAGACCTTGTCAGTGAGGAAGGTTTGGCAATAGGGTCAGGAATTTGTCCCTGGATAACATGCTCAAGGCAAACGTCTTGTCTTAATGGGAACGGAGCGGCTCGCTTGCCAGGAGCTGGCAGTCCCTCTCTTCACCTAATAGATAATGTTCATTGTTATTGGTACCAAAGAGCATTGTCCAAGCCTTCTGCCTCCTCACTTTGATAAACTGCGTAGTGGCAACCATCATCTCCCTGCCAAAGCTGGCTCCTGCGCAGAAACATTTGTAAATTTGCTCGATGTGTAAAGCTCTGTTCCTGCTTCCCCCACCCACCCTTTGCCTTAGAGGTTAGAGTGATGTGACTCACCTAATCTGGCTGCCAAGGTGAATTAGTGAAAACATCTCTACAGCTCTCTGCAAGCCATCACAACCTGACATTTTTCTAACACGCTGTGATGCATCTTTCCTCTCCCTGATCTGTACTATGACACATCAATTTTATATAAATGCTTTTTGTTAGAAATGGTTAACGTATTCTTGGAGGGGACAGGGCTGCAAGCAAAAAGGTCTGTCTTGCAAGGGAAAGTAGATGAGTTCTTGTAGCAAATTGTTGATGCCCAGGGTTGAAACAAGTCACCAGTGCAGGGACAGGAACAGTGCTACCACTATCTCTGCAAGAGACTGTCGCAGAAACTTTCCCTGAAGTGTTGTGCTCATCTCTGTGTCCTGGAGCAGGGAAATGAGAATCTGAACAGGCCTATTGTGCCTTTGGCATGCCCTTTAAAACACAAGTCCTCCCTTTCAGTCATTCCAAGAGCTCCACTGGGCAAACCAACAGCTCGTCGTCTCTTGGGAAGGGCTGTGTGTAGCTGTGAAAGCTGTCTGCTGGGCATGCTCCACAGTTTAGACTTTAAGAGCATGTATGTGTGCAGAAGAGGAGCTGAAAAACATCTCTTAGGAAAGTATGTACCCTTTTTGGATACTTTGGAGCTCCACTGATGTGGTTCTCTGACAGACAGACTTAACAGCACCCTTAATGAGGGTGCCACTCCATTAGAGCTGGTTAAGTCACCCTCAACCCTCTTTTCATTACAGTGACAGTCTTGTGACAAGGGCAAATTGCAGAAGAAGGAAGTCCCACTTGGAATGAACCCTGTGTATAAACAAGGCAGAATTGCAGAGCAAATTATTTGCAAAGCAGAGGCAAATTACGTTTTAACCTTTTCTTTGTAAGTCTTTCCCTGATGCCTGATTAACTTTCCAGTCAACTGGCTGACCTACCAACTGGGAGCGCTGCTGTGGAAGGAGGGGAGTGTTGGTTGTCAGCTCAAATTGGAGGTGGGATTTTCAAAGAGCATTAATAGCAGGTAGCAGTATGTGATAAGAAGATCTGGGAGTTAAAAGAGTTCCCAACCAAAAATGAATCATAGTATGGCAGTACCACAATGTATTGGCTGTACAGACAGCAGCACAGCACAGAAGTTGCGATGCAATCCTTCATCTGCGTTCAGCCGTGGTAACACCTCGTCTGAAATGCCGTGTTCAGTTTGGGGCATTGCACTTCCAGAAAAATGTGAAATTGTCAGAGAGGTCTAAAAGGAAAGAACAAGAATGATCAAGGGTCTAAAAAAACTCACCTACAGAGGAAGGTTGACAGACCTGGCAATATTCAGCCAAAAAAAAATAAAAGAGATGACAACTGAAGGAGGAACATAAGTGATTCTAAAGTTGATAAAAGGCTATTGCAGAGAAGGAGGGAATGATTTGTTCTTTTTGTCTATAGTGGCTAAGGCAAAAATAATAGCTTTAAATTGCAGCAGGGGAGACTCAGGTCAAACTTCAGGGAAACTGCTCCAGTGGTAAGGACAGCGAATCACAGGAACAGATTGTCTGGAGGGGCTGCAGAGTCTCTGCCGCTGGAGGGCTGAGGACGGCTGCCTCCCTGACATGACCCATGTGTCCTGCCTTGAGGTTGAGGAATGGACTAGATGGTGACTGAAGTCCCTTCCAGTACTATGACTCACCTAACTCTGGTCCTACAGGAGTTAAGGTTCCCTAACGCGTTCATGAGTTACACCGAGAAAATGCACCTGCGAAAATCCCACTGTGCTTCCTTCTCCACTGACTCTCCAAGAGCATCATTCCCAGTGCACAGCAGAGGATTGAGAGCCGGGTCTGGGAGAATTGGGTGGGCAGCAGGAGCCAACTTGGCCTCCCTACCTTGTAAAATATGCTGCTGCCATGCAGTAAGGCCCTTTGGCAGACTGTTACGGGATGCGAAAACATGCATCAAAGCAGTTGTACGTTTTAGACATAGCAATGAGAATTCTGCTCACCAGAACATCTGGTAGGAGCTGGAAAAGGAATTGCTGGTTGGCCCCGCTGAAAGAGACAGGAAACCTTGTCTTTGCGTGAGTTTAATAGGCACTCTGCTGTTTTCATGCTGAGTCTCCGTGACTGGGGGTGGTATTCCCCTAGAATGGTTCTGAAAATTGCCTGGGGAAAAAAAAAAGACAAAAATAATTGTGTAAAGGACAGAGTTCTGAGCAGGTTTTGAAGTTGCTGAAGTCCCTCTCTGATGCAGAAACACACACAATTGGCATCCCTAGCATGATCTGGCCAGCACGCTGCAGCAAGCCTGTGCCTGTGTGGTGGGGTTCATGACAGGTGGCTCTGTGGGGACTTTATCTCCATAGACTGGGCTTTCATGCAGCATGCCACACAGCCCGATCCTTGCAGGCACTGTTTGAACTGCATCAGACAACTTAAGCATTTATGTGAAGTGGGTACGGTTTCAGAAATATTCGGCACCTATCAAGCAGCAAATGTCTTCTGGGCAGAGTGTTGCTTTGGAAAATCTGACCGCTCCCTGAAGAGTTTGAATGGGAGCCCTTGTGAGCTGACCTTTTTTCTTTTATTTTTTTCTGGAAATCTGGCTTTTACCCTTTGAGGGTTGGGGGACGGTTTCTCTAAACATACACAGGCACGCAACCGGGGCTTGTGGCTTTGCATGCTGCAGAGCGGTGCTTGCAGCCAGCCCTCGCAGAGGAGGGAAGCACCTCCCTTTACAGTGCTGCCTTACTTTGCCTCCCAAAGGAATAGGGTACATACACCAATCCTAATCTTTCAAGCTTCTCTGGCACCTTTCATCCAACGATTCTAATGTGTTTTACATGGGTTAACCTCACCACCCTTCTCTGACCAGGAGGTGATGGGAGAGAAGGGCAATCAGCTGCAGTTCACAGGAGGAGACCAAGGGAGTGACTCACCCAAGGTCGTACAGTGAATTAAAAGCAAGGCCACAGACCTCCCCCGATTCCTGCCCCCAGCTGTAACCCCGACTCTCAAGTCACAGCTTTCAAAACAGTGTTAGCAAGGCAGCATGGTTTAAATATGTCATTTCGTATGTACAGTAGCTCAGGGATTCATGATGATTATTGGTCTCCACGGATCAAATTACACTTTGTTTCTCTCAGTTTGGCTGTGTTTAACAGTAGCTCGATCTGATCAATGGTGGTGGTTGCTCTGAGAGTCAAAAAGGCATTTTTCACTACTTTGCAGTGGAGAAAAGGGTGCTGACAATACACTGCCACATCTGAGGACCTAGCTACCTCCTAACCAGCCCACTGGTCACAGACTGACTAACCTCACCTAGTACTCAGTCACCACACCAGTGAACTTACTCTGGTCTCACATGGAGATTTTGCTTCTTGGCCTGGACAGCCTGTGAGATGCAACACCAGTACTTCTTGTGTGCTTCCCTCCAGAGCTTCAGAACCCAGGTTTTCCATAACTAAATACAAAGCTAGTAGCTTGCTGATATGGCTTCTGAAATAACTTTCAAATCGCTCATGACTTGTTTATTTGCAGAGTCCCTGTTGTGATTGTTCCTCCATAGCAATTAAGCAGAAAGCTTCCCAAATCTGAATGCTTAACAGAGCCCCCATCTGTATTGTCCTGTCCTACTAGGCAGAGAATTTGAAGGCGAGGAAGAGTATCTGGAGATCCTAGGGATCACGCGAGAGCAATCGGGCAAATACGAATGCAAAGCTGCCAACGAGGTTGCTTCAGCAGACGTCAAGCAAGTCCGGGTCACTGTGAACTGTGAGTACATTGCAACTGGAGCGGGTCAATGGGGAGAGCTTTGCCCACAGACAGGGGTGACTTTAGCATAAATAGAGAAACCTTTCCAGATTTATATGATCTGAAATGGGGTGAGGGGAGAGCTGAGGAAACTATCTGCAGCTAGACACTTACTGCAGAGTATAGTTTGTGCTTAAAACCTGGTAATAGATAAGAAAAGAAAGAAAAAGAGAGAGAGAAAAAAGAAAGAAACCCTAAGTTGCCCCTGTCTCTCCCCTCAGAAACGGTGGCGATGCCTTGTTTTCACTCATTGATATTCGGGAGAACAGTAGCGTGAAGAGAAGCTTCAGCAAGGCAGCAGGCAGAGATAAGGGAAGGTTCAGCTGGCTCAGAGCAAACACACGTCTGCCTGCGCCCAGCCATCACGGCAGTGCCTACAAGGCCATCACAGCCCAGGGGCCTGGGGGGATGTGTGGGAGAGGCAAGCCCACATGGAGAGGGTGGAAAAACTTGACTCACGCTGATTTCAGGTTGCTAGCATAAAGCCCTCTCTAGGAGACCCTCTGTGCACCAATGCAATACAGAAAGGGGCTTGACCAAAGGATACAGCAATCCACCAAATCCACTGAGAGGCACAGTTACATCCACACCTTTATGAGTGGGGCACAGATCCCATCACCCATACGTGGTTATACAGATATCCACTCTTCTGGCATGCTCCTCTTACAATGACACAAGATATTTCAGATTGCTGTTACTCTTATAATCCTACATGTGTAAATGTCCACCTCCATATTTGTATGGGTCATATTTGGCACTGGAGTCATTTAAAGTGAATATCCCCATCTACCTGCTGTGTTTCCTTGCTTGGAGGCTAATACCTCTGCAGCAGGGATGGATGATGAATGGGAGCTATAGCCCCTCCTGACCTTCTTCAGTTTACACATCAGAATATTAACTTACACTGAAATTGAAGATAGTTCAGGGTGCATATGCATGGCCTTGACTCACAGGTAGCCCTCTCAAGGAGTGGGTTAGGGCAGAGAGCTGATGGCAGCAAGTGTTTCAGCCATCCTAGTCTAATTTGCCACCACAGGTGGTTTTAGCACCTTTTAATACCATTTTTGCTCTTTGTCTTTTTCTTTCCCTTTGGGCCATCACATCAGAGTGACTTGTCTGTCTTGCTTAGAAGTCAAGGTTATAGGCTCCCTGCAGCATCTTCAGAATTCACAGAGTTTTTTATCATTCCTTTACAAATTGGGTGGCAGTGGTTTAATACCGGCAGCTTTATGGGCCAAATTTAGCTTTCATGTGAAACTGTAGTAGCAGATTTTCTGCACTAAAACTGTTGAGGGTTTTTTTCCTGTCAAAACCAGCTGAGTTTATAAACCCGAGACATTCCGTGAGAACCAATTAATATTTTCAAATATTTCTGTGAAACATAATTTCAACGATGCTTTTAACATAGTTGAAACAGATTGTTTGTATAAAGTCAGAATGTTTGATTTTGACTTAGTTTCAACTCATAATAACTATGCTACAGTAAGGTCTTAAACAGTTTTAGTGTTGGAATATATGAAAATATAATGTGATAGAATATTGTAATATTCTTATGTGGCCTAATTTGTAATGTAAGCAACTTATAAATTCCTTCAGGACAGATTTTTTCCTTTAAAAACAAAAGGAAAAATTCTAACAAGTCATGAGGGCCATACATAGGGAAAAAAAATCAGTCCTGTCTGGGGAATGAAAGCTAGACATTTGCGTACATCTTCCCTTATCTCGCTTCCTTAAACTACAGCACAAGCAGCAGAAAGTGGGAAAAATACAGTAAGTTTGAAAAAATGGGACCTGTGCAACCTCAGGAGCTTCCTGGCCATTTCTTATCATCTGCGGATGCTGTGGATCACGTAGCTTGTCAGCCCGGACTGCAGGAGACAGCATCCTCGCTTTGCTTTGGTCTCACACTACCACCTTCAGGCTTCCTGAGTAATGGCCCTCGCACACCACAGGCAGGGAAACTGAGGCTTGAGGAAAAGTGAGTGGGGAAAACAGCTGAAGGGAACCCACTCCAGGCTTCCCCAGCAGCAAACGGCAGCTGCTTTCCGAGCCCAATCAGCTGGTTTGTTTGCCTGCCCCTTCTCCTGAGAGCACTGCAGCAAGCAGCCCCCCCTTGGCTGAGCAGGCAGCCTCAGGGCCAGCAGCACCTTAACAAGAGCGGTGGCAGATGAGGTACAGACTCGCCACCTGCCTGGGCTCTGTCCTTTAAAATGCAGAGGAGGGTGGCTAAGGCAGGGACTGCTCAGAGCGAGCGGCATCCCAGCAGCATCCTGGGGTGCACAGGCCTGCCAGTGTCATGTTTTAGGCCCACAGAAAGGTGCTCATTCATTTTCTGACTCACCTCTTGCACAGGATTCAGTGAAGTGAGTTTGTCTTGCTGCTGACAGCAAGAAGATATATGCTCAAACCAAAAAATCAAAGGGGGATACTTAAAAAATCACCTTCACTATCCTTTTACTACCCCTCCTTCTTTCCAAATTAAAATATTTGTGTGAACCCGCAGCCTTTGAATGTAGGATCCTATTTATGTACACTTATTAATATTTATGATGTTAGAGGGCGCACTGCAATATCCCTAAAGCCCTGCATAAAATCCCGATTAAGGTCAGGAAAGGGATCACATTGAGATGGCTAATGTGTTCACAAACAAACTTCTTTCCATACATTTTCCAGACAGAATTATTTTTTCTTTGACTGACACAATCAATTTTGATTCTTTTTTTGGCCTTTCAGGGCTAGGGTGGATACAGACGGTGGAGCTGCTCTCTGTACGCACAGAGTGTGCTCTGCGGTAACTTGAGTCTCAACAAAGTAGCTGTCTGAGTTGCAGCCCCGTAATCTCAGGGTATGCAAGTATTAGTGATGAGAGACAAGGCACTTATTCCCTGATCCCTCTCAGCAGCCAGGTGGAAATAATTCTGCCTTTTAACATGTAAAGCTTGTCGCTTAACATTTTGAACATGGGGCTGGGATGGAAGATGCTGGTGCCTCCTCCCACCCAGCACCCTGCCAGCACTGAGACCTAGCTTCAGCAGAGCACACCGGTATGTTCCGCAAGTTTTCTTTGCCCATGGCACAACTCTCTGGCTCCAGAGTCAGCAGAGGTGGGAGCACCATGCTGGTGCAGGGTTCACACAGGGCAATCATGACCAAGTCCTCCTGGAGCCTGTGACAAAGTATGACCTTAGACACATAAGGGAAGTGTCTCAGCAAGTGATCTGGCTCTCAGAGTTGCACACACAGCTCCTGTTAAAGCTCTTCCCTTTTAAGCTGTGAATGTATTTTTCCCTCATACATGTTGCCTCAGTCTTTTCCTTTCTTATTATAGTTTTGACATTAGACACAGAGGCTGTATGGAAAATAATTTTCAGGCTAGTATTAATTTCCTACTTTCTTCCTTTTATTTCTGCTGTCTTCCTTTACCCTTGATGAAGTCTTTCTCTCATCATCTTCCCTCTGATGAGCCCATGTGAACTAGAGATCCACATGTAAATATTCATAAATTACAGAAGTCCATCATTAGCCTTAACTCTGCCTGCATATGCCTATGCATTTATGACAGAACTTTATTCAGTGTTGCTGAAGAGAAGCACGCATAAGGAATGATGCTAATGCGGTGTATTAGGGAGAGTTCAAAGAGCAGGTATTCTCCAGAGGAGCAGGGAGGAGCGTGTGGCACAGCAAGGAGCAGCTGTGGGCCTCCATCAGCCCAAATGGTTTGCATGAGGAAGCCAACCCTGACATAGTTTCACTGTTTCGTTCCACCTGAAAGTGTGCAAAGTCACCACGTGTTTCCTTCCTGCAGACCCTCCCACCATCACAGAGTCCAAGAGCAATGAAGCCGCCACGGGACGGCAAGCCTTACTCCGGTGCGAGGCATCAGCAGTGCCCACGCCTGATTTTGAGTGGTACAGAGATGACACCAGGTAAGGCCATTAGCTCACCTCTTCCCTTCTCTGCTTTTCAGTCTACTCGAGAATCACCTATCATCATCCCCAACTCTTCTCCTCAAAAAAAGTACTCTTTACAAACAATGTAAGTCACGATGGTCACATCAGACTCCACAGAGCCAGCTTGGCCAGGCTGGAGAAAGACATTCCTCTCTGTGTTGGGGATGCTGAAGGAAGTGCTGAGGATGCAGATCTTGCCTTTAAGTCAGTTTTGGGCCAATACACACTTAAGACATCAATAGTGGTTTCTTCCTGATGATGTTCATGCATTAATAGCCCATGATACAGACAAAATGATAGGCAGTGTTAGTGTCCTAGTAGGTAATCCCACTCTAGGTGCCTTCATCTAGGGAAAGGTTCTGCTGACTGATAAGATTTCCCCATCTGTGTGACCTGAGCCACCCAGATTTGCACATGAGAGAAAATGAGAAAAGGGATCTGTCCCTTATACCTGAACATCTACCTGGCATTAAGGTTGTGTTATTACCCTAGTTTTTAACCTGACACATGTGCACAGATTCAAGGGTAACTCAGCTTTGGTATATGCATATATACTGGAACTCATTAATTGGTGTATTTGACTAAAAACCTTCTGTTCAAGTACAGACTAGCCCTCAGCTGGCCATGAGGTGTTAATTTCCAAGTGTTAATTGGTACTCGATAAAGGCTTCCTCCTTTTTCCTCAGCTTTTGTTGTTTCTCCACTGCTTTATTGGTGTCATTTCTCCCCACTCCACTCCTTCTTCCTTTCGTTCCCTCGTCCTGCTTTTCCTCAATGCCTTCTTTGGGCTCTTTCTTCTCACGTCTCCTTCTTTCCTCCTTCCATCCTCACCTGTCAGTTGGGCTGAGTGACTTTGGTTTACTGTCTGCCAGACAGTGATTTCCTCCCCGAAACACAACTACCATTGCACTGCACACCTCTTCTCCTGTCTTCCCAGGATAAACAGCGCCAACGGTCTGGAGATAAAGAGCATGGGGACCCAGTCTCTGCTGATGGTGGCCAATGTCACTGAGGAACACTACGGGAACTACACCTGTGTGGCTGCCAACAAGCTGGGAGTCACAAATGCCAGCCTATACCTTTACAGTAAGTATGGGAGAGGGCGAAGAGAGGTCCAGATCCCTCTCACAAAGGCCAGGCTGTGTAGGAAGCATATGGTAACCAAAACTCAGGAAAGCATCCACTTGCCACCACCCCCCCTCAAACCTCCAGCCATGAACTGGCTTTCAGCACTCTGCTTCAGGTACATATGTGTTCATTCTTGCCATGAAACATGAACATAGCCAAATTAAAAGGTTTACAGTCAAGCCCTTTGATTGACTTGCTTTGCTGAAGTCAGATTTTGTTAAAATAAAAAAGCATGTTTGTTTTAAACCTGGAAACAAAAACCCCTTTAGAATGACAGCCGCTTTAATAAGGAGACAGAAGGCCAGGGCTCGGAGGGTCTGTGACAGCTGAGAAATGACAAGTAATTCAGAGAGATGGAGAGAACTAGCCACTGAGCCTGAGGAGAACAAGGGAGAGTCAAGAAAAAGAGAAATGAGTTTGAAAACAGGCTAAAATGGAAGGGAAAGAAGTGGGAAAAGACAGAATGATTTAAAGGGGCATACCATAGGGAACTTTGTGGAAAAGGTAATCAGCAGATGAAATATGGAATAAAATTCCTCGAATCTCATTCTGCTACCTTTCAATTACTGAGCTTGTTGTAGTAAGTGTAACGGACAGAAGTTGGGACTAGACCAAACTCTAGAGCAGAGTGACCATCCGGTTCTGAATTTTGCAGCTGATTCAAAGCTGACCCTAAAGAGAGCCCCTGTCCCTCACCTACCACCCGCGCACACACACAGACCGTGGCATATTCAAATGCAGTTCCTGATTCCAGGTCCAAAACTTGGGCTCAACTTGGGCCACACATTGCTGTTGCCACCAGAAATCGACAGCAGCAGAATGACCCACTCACATGAATGGACACAGAGATGCAGAAGTGATTTAGGGCTGTATTCCTCTGACACTCCCAGATTGAATTAAAGCACTCGGGCCATGACCTGCATGCCCTTTTAAACAGAAAAAGGATAAGGTGTGTAAAGCAGTTTTAGTATAGGACATAGTTTAGTCCAGTTCCCTCTGTGTGTGCTCAGATTAATCAAACCATCATGAAAACAATGTTTTGGTTTGGTTATTTTTTAACAGACGTAGTGCAAAAGGATAAATCTGTTGGCATTCTTTGTTTACCACCTCTGAATTTATTTCATGGCAGTTTGAATTTTTGCAAAATTTGGGTATATTCTATGCAAGTTGTTTTGGTTTGGTTTTTTTTTCCTAAAGAACAGATATTATCATAAATGAACATATATTTGGTTTCCCATAGCATTGCAGCACATAAAGCAAATTTCTGCCTTTAAAGTCTTTTCACCCTAGTCTTGTGACTGTCATGAGATTCAAATAAAATCCTCAGGCAGCAATCTGGAACACAAATTTCAAATACTCTAGATTTGGTTTTGCTGATATTAATATAAAGCTAAGTTTAGAATCCATTATTTGTGGCTGATTTCTAAATTTGGTCCTCTCTGTTGGTTCCTGTTACACAGATGAGCTGAAATGCATCACTGAAACAAAATATAAGATTAAATTCAATAATGTATGTATGCACACGTGATTTTAGCTGGGGGGTTGGTTTTGCTAGAGAAGCATTTTGTATCACTTTAGAACTGCACCTCAAAGGATCTCAAAGGATTTGCCAGCAATTAATATTTTAACATCACAAGTTATTTAGAAATGGGCGAGTCTTATTAGCACCATTTTGCAGTAAGAAACTAAGGTACAGAGTGAAGAAGTGGTTTACCCATGGTCATAAAATGAGTGGCAGAACCTGTAAGAGACCCAGAGAGGTCTTGTGAAGTTGCCATTAACTATTCCAGAAGGAAATGTTGTGACTATTAAAGATGACTTGCAACAGCGAGGGTCCTATTTTAGCCTCCTTTTGATGTGTATGAAGAAAACTTTCCTTCTTTCAAGTTGTTGGATTTTGTTTATCATTTTTACCTTAGAAATTCAAGGCCTATTTATGCTGGAAAACACTAGAGAACTTCACAAGAGCCAGAAGAACGGAGGTGCATGAGCTGAGAGAGATTTGATGATTTTCAGTAGACTGTTTCTAACTTTTATTTTTGTTGCTTGGTTAATCCCTATTTCTTCAGTGTGCAATTGCTTCATATTGTTTCTGGAAATACCGGTTTTCCTTCTACTTAGTGTGGAAGAGAGAAAGAGAGAGAGAGGAAAAAATAAGTTCAGGCAGACTACAGCTGGTATTTCTAAGGTTAAGAAATCAGGGGGAAAATGAGTGAAGGGAATGAAGCCCCATAAAGAAATAAAGCAGCTGAAAAATAAACTTACAAGCCTAGATGAAAAAAAATGCTGTAGTGATCACACAGTAGCTGAAATAACAGGTAATGCACACTCCCAGACACACACCCAGGCAGAAAAATAAAGCAGTGCCAAGTTTTTGCAAGGTACAGCAGATACTCAAATACTTGGGAGTGTTTTTCATCCCTAGAATCAGAGATTTTATTTCTTTTATAAATAGAGAACAAGCTCACTGTAGGCCAACATCCCACTAGGGAGGCAGATGCAGCGATAGCTCCTCAGTGTCCCATTGCAGCACAAAAGAAGAACGGCAGCCAGGAGTGAAGAAACAAGCAGAGAGTTAATAATGAGGTACCGGCAGCTTTGCCTGAGGTGGAGGGCAGAAGGGGAGCTAGCAAAATTATGTGAAAGAACAGCTTCGCAATAGAGAAAAATGGGTGACTACCATTCCAGGAAATCTCAGCCAGCACTGAAACACTCTCCAAGACGCTGAGTGCCTTAGATGTCAATGCCATAGGTAGAAGATGCATTAAAATACAAAAGCTGCTCCCTTGAGCTGTATGAATAGAAAGCTAGTGCTCTTCCTTAAAGAATGTTGCAGCAGGATTGTCTGCTGTAGGTGAAGAGATTTATACCCCTCACTCCTGGAGACTGAGTTTACAGCAACATAAAAAATGGCCATACCAAAGGTCTGTCTTACCCAGGAACCTGTCTCCAACAGCAATATGGAATATGTTTGCAGAGAGGATACTCAGGTCCAGTTTGATGATACAACTGATCTAATAGCTTGCTGCTATCCCTTCTTTCCACCTTCTTTTGCTCCTCCTGCTCTGCCACATGCTTTTGTTTCTGTTGTTCTGGTACCCAGTGGACGACGCACTGAGCCAGTTCCATCTGCTAAACCCATGAAAAAGTAACCAAGCTTTACCACTCAGCCCCCAGAATGCCCCCAGACGTTTTATTTTGTTGTACTGAGCTGAATTAGTTCTTGGAAGAGCTCAACAAGCCCCAGAGCCCATGCAAGAGGGGAAGCCGTATCACACATCTGCGGATATGAGGAGCTCGGAGGCAGAACCACGTTTTGCTGCATTAGGGAGTCAGTAGGTTGATTCAGCTCTGCAGAGCCTAGAAACAGGGTTTGTAACCCCCAGCACAAAATGCTGTGAGATCTAGGAAAGGGGCAGTAACACAGATCTCTGTGAAAATTGCCTGACGGAGAGGCCAAGCCAGGGCTACCATCACAGAGCAACAGAGGTGAAAAGTAGTGCCAGAACTGAAGGGAAAGAGATTTTTTCCCTAAGTGTGTTAGGAGTGAGAAAACCTGTTTTCTTTTCATTCCACTCAGCTAACAGAGTGCTGTGAAAAGCGTTATGAGTAAAAGTCATAGAATCATGAAATTGTTTAGGTTGGAAAAGACCTTTAAGATCATCGAGTCCAACTGTTAACCTAGCACAGCCAAGTCCACCGCTGAACTATGTCCCTAAATGCCACATCTGCACATCTTTTAAATACCTCCAGGGATGGTGACTCCACCACTTCCCTGGGCGGCCTGTGCCGGGGTTTGATAATCCTTTCAGCGAAGAAATTTTTCCTAATATCCAATCTAAACCTCTCCAGGTGCAACTTGAGACCATTTCCTGTTGTCCTATCACTTGTTACATGGGAGAAGAAGCCAACCCCCACCTCACTACAACCTCCTTTCAGGCAGTTGTAAAGAGTAAAAAGGTCTCCCCCGAGCCTCATTTTCTGAACAAACTCAGCTCCCTCAGCCATTTCTCATAAGACTTGTGCTCCAACTTCACCAGCTTTGTTGCTCTTCTTTGGACAAGCTCCAGGGCCTCAATGTCTTTCTTGTAGTACAAGTCACAACTTGTATTTTAACCCATGCTACACAGAAGTGTAAATATGTGCATGCATATACCAGGCATACATCTGCTATACCAGCATATAGACATACACGTTTATGAGTACTTGAGTATGTATACAAACGTACGCACCTATGTGATGAATAAGCAAGCACGCACACCCCCACAGGCACACAGAAGCAGGTGCAGCAGCTGGTGCATTGTAGAGAGGCAGAGAAAAGAAATGAAAGCTTTTCCAAATTAGTTGACTCCTGCCTCCCGCAGAGCTACCCCATCCCTGAGGATAAACCAGGAGACAACAGAGCAGTGCAGCACACCCTTACACAGCCCGGCAGGCTCGGTTTTCTCAATTACAGGAGACTGCCACCTCAGCAGGTCCCTGCCGCATCCTCTGCGGCTTGCATCCTCTGCACCCTTCAGGGAGTAAGAAAACACGGAGGTGAAGCAGCTGGCAAGGCCCCACAGTTAGAAGCAGCAGCAGACAGGATCCCACCTCTGCCACCCCAAGAGGCTTCAGGTAGAGTTATCATTTCTGTCCAGCAGTTTTGATCCCAGCAAGAGGCACGTTTCTAAGAAGAGCTGGTGCTTGCCCCTAACTTGTCATTATTATTTCTTAGCATCCCTGACACAAGTGCTGGCTGTGTGCAGACGCTTACACCCCATCTCCTAGCTCTCTGCCTACATTTTATTAAACCTGAGCATTTGCTTATGGTGATTGCTGCTACAGTTTGGGGCGTAACTGTGGCCAAAATCACCCTTAGTGTAAACCCCACGTTTTCCCAGGGGCTGTCAATAACCAGGAGACTTGGAAGAGGAGGGAAGTGGTTAGGGTGACAGCCAGATGGGGCAAGGCTGAGACACTGCTAATGAGCCAGGGTGGAGCAATAAAGGCAGCACTCAGCAGGCGAGGGGAACAGAGGTAAGAGTCCTTGAATAGAAAGCAGCATGATAATGAGACCGTAGCACTTTGCTTTAACTGCTTATGCTGTGCAGCCTGCAGCCTGCTGTGCAGGAAGAAGGTAAAGGGGAGTTGAGTTATTTAACCAAACTAAATAACAAGGAAGTCATGTCAGCACAACAGCCTGCTTTCGCAGAACAATAGTCCCCTGTAGCTACATAAACACAGAGATCCAGGCTAGCCCTGTATTTCCTAGGCAAGAGACAATCTCCCCTGTGCCTGCTGTGGATTCAAACAGCTCTGTACCACCATAAGGGCAGGAGATCTGCCAGTGTCACAGGGATGGGCCTGACCTGCTACATCCTCCTGGGCTCCAGCAAGTCAGAAACCACCTCCCTGTGCCAAAGGTACTGTATAAAAGAGCACTGACTTCCACATAGCTGGGTTGATCAGAGAATAATAGCAGAATACCACAGTATCCTGCCAACCTCTATTCCATCAGCACTGATCATAGCACCATCCTCACAGGTAAGGCAGGAGACAACTCATTGCCCCAGTCCTATCAGCTGCTGCATAGTGGCATATCTCTACAGCTAAATGTCTAAATGTCCCTGAGTAGGAACTTGTCTCAGTCAGTACGAGGCATCCAGCAAATTCTGAAGGTGATGAAGGGAGACCCAGTGATCAGAGTCAGGCCGGGGGATTTGTATTCTTGGTTCTGTTCCTGGCTCTGCCAACAGTTCAGCATTTGACCTTGGGCAAATTGCTTCCTTGCTCTATGCTTCAACTGTGTGACCTGTAAAATGGAATTAACGCTACTGTTAGCCTCAGACTGAGGTCTCTGACACTGGTTTCCCTCTGTGTCTGTGCAAGTCTTTTGAGATCCTTGTGTGGAAGAAGCAAAGCGTGAAGCCAACGGTGACGTATAAGAAAGTCCTGCTGTGACAAGTAGCGAGGACACATTGTAGAAACCCCATAAACAAAACAGCAGGCTCTGCATACAACTAGAGGTTGATGAGTCTGCAAAAACTTCCCATCAGAAGGCAAAGGCTCAAAAGAAACAGTGCCCTTGAGGCTCCGCCAGAGGGGTTGCTCCCATGCTCGGATCCTCAGGGGACCTGTCACTGGCCAGAAATCCATTGTGGAGAAGGTTCAGGAGAGGCAGCAACTACCCACGGAGGGCTTCCACAACTCACTTCTCTGCCAAGACTAGCTTCCAGCCAGAGGTGTAGCTAAGAAGAGCTGTAGTGTGATGACACGAGTGGTCTTGAAAGTCAGAGGGGAGATGTGGCCCATCAGCTCCAATTACCTTCACTGCAGGTGTTTAATACCTCTTGCTGTGTGGATATTATTTGTTTAGTTTTTCAATTGACTTCTCTCTGACTCCCAGTCCCAGGGGATGTTGATGTGTATTAGGCGTGTTGCTAGCAAAATGCTCTGTGTGTGAAATCTACTCTAGTTCATCTAATCTGGGGATGGACAATTCCATCAGGTTTGTATCTGCTGCTTGCTTGGTGTGAAAAGTGGCTTTTCTCCTGCATGTTGCTTACTGTTTTTTTTCCCCCTTAGAACGAGTTTTACCCACACTCCCCAATCCTTTTCCAGGTCAGTATATGTTTTATGTTGAAGTAGCTCTTTAGCCGGGTCATTCTCCATCATCCTGACAAATGCTCAAAGCTAGGCATGGGCAAAACAGCCCAGAAATAAAGGAAAATAAGGACCTTCCCTTCTCTTCTACATGTCATTTGGTCCTTTCTGCTCAGCTTCATCCTTCCCTAACCCCCTCCCTTTTCAAAAAAACAGTCAACTAAACAGCAACAACCTTGAGCCAAGCTTTGAGCCATGACGTGTCCTCACCCAGGTCTGGACAGTCTTCCATGAGGTTCAATTTGCCTCCAGACCTACTCTTACTGTATATTCCAGTCCTAAGCTGTCTTTGCCCATGTGTTCTCATCTGGATCAAAAGGACAAGCAGACCTAAAATTTTGCAGTGAAGGGGACAAGTGAGAAGCTAAAAATTAAATAGGTGCCAGGAGGTTTTTTTTCACTCTACTTGTACAAACTATTCATGGTGAAACACACTGTCTTCTCATTCCTCAGTTGCACACCCCTAAGTCGGCCAGTCACATAGTGCTGCATTTGAGGGCGTGAAAGGAGGCGCACAGTGAGGTGTTACTGCCTGCTTTATTCCAAGTGAAGAAGATATGAAGGCAGAACAGGGTCTGGGTATTTTTCCTGTCTCTGAGCTGCCCAAGCATGCCTGAGGTCCAGGCAGCGCTGCCCTGACATCCATGAGAGACTTGGGGTTTGGATGTGACCTTGAGATTCTGAAAAGGCACAGAGGCTAGGCACTTCCAGTGTTTGAAACTAAATCAGCAATAAGGCAGCCAGTCCCTGACTTTCATTTTAAAAAGTCTTGGCCCAGGGCTTCTTAGTATCTTTGTTTTACCACCATATGATGAAGATGAACTCAACTCGTGGGATGTTTAGAGGCCTAAATAGTTAATGTCTGTGCACAGCTTTGGGATAGAGTGTTATTACCAACCCATATTGTTCTGCAAAAGGGCACCTGCCCAAGTAAACCACCTGCAGGTACTCCCATGAAAAGAACAGTAAATGCTGGGTGTTACACCAGCTCCCTTTAACTACTATGCCATTTTGAAATCAGGTCTGCTCTCAGCAACTCATTCAGGCTCTGGATGTAGTCACAATTGCCTATTTAAAAGGCAAATCCACAAATACAATTAAAGAAAAGTACCTACAAAAAAAGGAGGGGGGGAGAAATCAAGCTACCATTAAAATTAAATCCCAGAGAGTGATTTGTAAATAACAGTCAAGGAGCTGAGAAAAGGAGTAAAGTAGGCCACTGGGAACCTAGTGTGGAAAAATAAATCCAATTAAACACCATTATTGTATGTATTGCAAACGAAACTTGTACTTGGATATGAAATTAAAGTTTCTGAGGCTGTTTGGGATGTAACGTTTTGAAGAGTTTTCCAATTTTGGATGTTCTTTCTTTTTACGCAGAATTTTCAATGACAAATATTTTTGTCTGATGGAGAACCCAGGGCTCTTTCTTTTTATGATTATTTTTATTATATATCCTTAAATTCCACAGGCAGGCAGTGTTAATTTTTTTCATAGCCAGCCCTGTTTACAGCTGGTTTTGAATTAGGAGGCCATTAAGCTAAATGATAAAGCAAGAACTGCAAGTGAGCACGGCCAGGATTTCCATACCTAATACCCCTCCTAATCAAGCTGCCAAGGCCATCCTACACAACTTTAGACAGTCCTTTAAAACATTCTCCCCTCGGTCTTTGAAGTTGGGTTTTTTTTTTCCTTTTACTGCTTCCCAGTCTCCTGAGATCATCTTGAAGGACATCCTGGTGTCACATCACTTCTGTGAGGAGTCTCCAGGAGTTTGTGGTGCCAAATGCTGGGATTTCTCCAGTGACCCAGGACACGCAAAGAGGATTTTGCAGAGGGGAAAAGTAGAGTTTAAATACTCTGGACCTCATTTCTTTTCTGAAAGCCCGTACCAGCTTTTCTAGCGTGGGCGTTGAGCACAGATATTGGCGCTTACCTCAACATTTGCTTTTACTTTGCAGTTCACCTTCAAAGAAACCTTAGGCATAACATTTTCTTGTTAGACTTTTTTCTCCGTATGAGTTAATGTTCTGAGAGGCAGTACTCAGCTCTCAAATAAGCCTCTCCTCAGTGACCAGAATCACAGCCTCCTCCCTCTTTTTCCCTCAATTTCCATTTCTCTTAAGTGTCAGAAACACCTCCCTGCCCTGTGGAGTTTTGGGCAATAATTTAAAAGGAAGATGTTTTGAGATGAAGAGCACTGTAGTCATGCTAAGCATTGCTATCATTAGCTAGCTGCTGTGGAAACATCTTGCTGTCAGTCTGGAGACTCAGAAGCAGCCCATTCAAGTAAACACATGGGACTTGAATTTGATGAGGCAGTTTCCTAAAAGGCTGCTGGAGCCCAGCTGATACTGCTCTCAACAAAATTGTTCCTGGTAGATTTTCCAGCCTTCCTGATTTTGCCAGCCAGGCACTCAAAATGCCCTGAAATGTCTTCTGGGATGATGCCACATCATCGCATCTTCCTGTCTGCAATCTAACCTCACTTTAATGGGTGAACACAAGACCTGGCTGTCACAAAGGAGGCCTTACTATATCATCAAGTGGCTTTTCAAAATAATTTTCTTCTGGAAAAGAAGAATTGTCTCATTCCACACTACATCTGCCAACCAGGGCAAGTGAGATCTTTGTTGAACCTCAAAGGGGTCTGTCGCAGTTAGGGTGCTAGCTTCATCTCTGTCTTCCATTGTCCCTTGCCCTCAGCCCTTTGAACATAGACTCCCTCCCCTATGATTAGCACCTAGTGTCCACATCGGAATGGCTTAGCCAGACTGATTTATCTTCAAAACCAGCGAGTCTTCTCAGATTTGTGATGAGCAGGGGCTTTCTCAGCATGATTAGCTTGAGTGCCCAGGGAGAGCAAGGGAGACACCATATTTCTCAGAGAGCAACACATCCAAAACTGCCCATGGGGCATCAAGCATGCCAGTCCTTGGCACCTGACAAGACAGAGTCCAGTCATGGCCATCAACAGAGTGGCAAAAGATTTATAGCAATAGTGTGTTAGTAATTGGAGGAGGGGGAGGGAAAAGGAGAAGGAGCGGTCCTGTCTTTCTGCCAAAATGTGCACTGATTGGAGAATGACCCTGTCTGACTATAGATTGTAGCTAGTCTCCACTTAGCTGTAGCCTGTGTAGCTTGTACTGTCACTAATGCCTTCATCAGGTGGGTGGGAGCTGGGGGAAGGGAGAGAAGAGATGTTCATTTGCGTCTGATGACCAGAGTGGGAAATAGAGAGCATCTTTCTTTCTAATACTCTCTCAATCCTCTTCCCTCCCTATGGAGGTCCTAGCTGTGAAGAAGAGAGCTCATCTGTTGCAGTAGTCACCTCCACCCAACCCTGCTCCCCTTTTGCTTTCTCCAGTGCATGACTCTGTCATTCCTGCAGGCAGCTCTCGTGTCAGCTTTTTGTCTGCTTCGGCAAAAGTATGAACCTGTCTGTCTCTGGAGTCCTCTTTGCTGAGGCCAGTGGGTGCTTTCTCAGCTGGGCTCCAAGAAAAAAGGGTCAGTGAAAACCCAAGCCTTCACAGCCTTTGAAACAAACTAGAGGGCTGGGGAAATTGTAGCATTAACAGGCCAAAAGAGCCAATCTTGTCCTGTTGTGATCCTGACATAGAAACTACCAACAGAGAAAAAGAATGGCTGTAAGGACCAAGTGCAGGAGGGAATGTTGGCTGATATTTCCATAAATTCCCAGGTGTTCAGCAGCCATAGTTCAGCTGTACTCATCACTCTGCAGTGATGTGTGCCTGACTACTTGGAGCATGCCTCTCTCTTCCCTGAAAGCTGGCTGAGCCTCGGGCATTGGCACAACTCATGGTTCTCCTTGCTTCCCACTGGTGGTATCCAACCAGATTTTCCAAAGAGCTCATGCTCCATTTTGTTAGTGCAGAAGGGGGCGGCTCTGCAGGGTGGATGCTCAGGCAGGCCAAGCTTTTCTCAGGGTCAATGTCCATCCCTGCCAGGTCTGCAGGTTGGGAACCCGTTGGGTGCCAAGCATGCAGGGGTTTCAGGCCAAGGGAATAGGAAGAACAAGACAAAGTGAAGTCAGAAGGCCAACATCATATTAATTGCTTCTTGCTATTTCATAGGTATCAGGCAAGGGGTGGCATTGTATCTTACTTTGAACATGTGGTTAAAAGGGAATAAAATCAAAGTCAGAGGTGATGATGGTGTCTTCCAAAAGGAATAGTAGAGATGTAGCTGGAAACAGCATCTTAGGGAAAAGAGAAATGCCAAGAATTAATTCTACTATAGCTACTAGCATTGCTTGATGGGTTTTTCTGGATAGCAACAGACAGTTTCTGTTTGCTGAGACTGCTTAAAAAAAAATAAAAATCAGTCTGCTTCTTTCCCCAGTAAAGCATGAAGAAGCCAGCTTTCTTAAAGAAAAAAAGAGACTCGGGGGGGGAAGAGAGAAATAGCTTCATTGCTTGATCTGTTTCTGTACTTTTTTGTTCATTAATTTTAATTTAGATTGATTTATTCCAAAATGAGCCCTGGGTTGCATATATTTCCATAACCCGCCCCAGTAGCAATGCTGTGGAGAATCCAGCAAGTGAGGAAGAGCAGCAGCAGAGGGTAGGAACTGAGACTGGAAGTCCCAGAAAGATATTCCTCTTTGCTGGGCCCTTGCACTGGGATAGGAAAAGCATTTCAATGTTTGCATAACCACCAATGTGGCTCTGCATGCATGCAGAACAGCCCTGCAAAACAGAGGTCGGGGCACAGCAGTCAGGTGGGAAAGTGGAGGCTGGGTGAAACCAGTGGGGGGGAAAAACACACAACTGCACAGCAGAGATTAGAAACAAACCTATGGAAGAGCACCTTCCGTGGAAAATCAGTTGTCCAGTAGGGAAGATGATAGTGGCAGCGATGTAGCATGGACGGATTACCCTGCAGAGCAGAGCTTGGGCAGGCTGTAACCCTCCTGAGACAGATATTCTCAGCCCGGAGGATACTCATAGCCTGATACCATCTATATGTTAGATGAGTTTCTGAAGCCATCAACTGAACCTTCCTCCTTAGAGACGATGAAGGCAACTTATACCCACTGCACAGCAGGTGTACCTAAATCCTTGCTCTCTCCCTCTCTCTCTCCTTACTTCTCATGTGGAGCTCCCAGCTGGGCTGACTGGAAGTGTGGAGGGCAGCAAGGAGGAGGATGAAGAACAGCCACTGTTGTCTGGATTTAATCCGTACACACGCACACAATTCCTCCCACCTCTGAGAGGAAATGACCAAAGAGTAATACCCAACCTTCATCCTCCTCCTCCCCCTTCAATTTCCAGTGTAAACCACTCAAGAATTTGCCTAACAACTTGGCCTCCCCTCTGGTTATTGTCCCAAGTGAACAGTCTCTCCATTCACTAACCCATGACGGTAAGTTGGTTTGGGAAGCGGCAGGTTTATCTTCTCGGCTCAGGCAATGCACTGGGCCCGCTTGTGAACCCGTTGCCATTCAGAGTCTGCTCTGCTGTTGATAAAGCACATTACACATGGCTGGGCTTGCATGATTAATACAGCTGTCTAAGCGCTCTCTCTAAAAACAAAAACAACCGGGAGAATGGAGAGGTGTGGGATTTGGGAGGGAGGGGCTGCACAGGGAGAAAGCCAACCATTCCAAAGAAATCAGGCTTGCAGAGAAAGCAGAATGCTCCTGGCAGGCCTTCCTTCCCTCCTGTGGGCGAGCAGGTAGGTAGTGGCAAGGAGAAATGTGCATGGCCCTTCCCCAGCATCCCCAGCGTGTCCCTCTGCAATGTGGGGAATGACAGCATGGACAGGAGCAAGGGGTCAGGCTGTGGAGAAGAGTGTGCTATAACCAGCACAGCTTCAGCGAGGTCTGGCCAGGCAGCCTCCATGGTAGGTGTTACAGACACGCGTGCTCGCTGATGGACAAGTACACTCCTGAGCCAGGTCACCTTATGCACCGTATGTGCACGCCCCATGCGCTGGGCACATCTCACAGTCTCTGAGCAATTTCCAGGCACCTTAGAACATTGAGAGGATGAACCAAAGTGGCTGTAGGCATTTTTTCCATTGCTCCAACTCATCCAGCTGAAGGCCAGTTCAGCTGCCTGTGTAAGCTGTTGGAACTTTCCCTTTTTAATTACTAGTCTGGGAATGGACTGTGGGAAGTCACTGTGGCTTTCTGTTCCAGCTGTCCCCATGCCTGGACCTGGCATTAAAGCCATGCTTGCACTGTTAGGGAATTAAGGTGACCAGGAGTCTCACTCTGGAGTTGCACACACATACACTCAGCTGCACTTGGATGAGAACTACAGGTGATACAAAGCAATATTTACTTACACCACATGTTTTAGGGACATACACCAGTCTGTGGGCCCAGCTTGACTCCTGTGTAATCTCTAATTCACTGAAATGTTGAGCAAAGCGTACAGGTTTGTGCATAGTGTTCTCATGATACGGGTCCCGTACTTCTCGTTTGTTCAGCCCTTGACAAAGGCTGGCTGAAAAACAAGCTCCTGGCTTCTTCCACTTCTGGGCAAGGAGGGATGGAGACAAGGGTTGGTTTCCACTGATCTCACTGCAAGGGTCTCCAGAGAGGAGGAGTGGCTCTAATAGGACCTCAAGGACAGGAGAGGGGGGCACTGTGCTCCAGGTACTAGAGGAAAGGATAGAAAGGGCAGAGGCAGCAATACAACTGGATTTCAGTACCGGTGCAACCTCAAGCATGCTGGTCACGCTCCACCCCAATTTAGTTCTCGTTCACCTCCAGTCTCCTTTCCAGTCACCCCTCAGTGTGTCCCTCCCTCTTCATTTCTCCTCACAGCCATTCAAATCTCTGGTGTGCCAAATATCCAGCAAAGCTTGTGGGAAACCATAGCAGGGATGAAGTGAGTAAACAGAGAGAAATAAAGCTGATGAAAATATTAATTTTTCAGGAGGTTCCAGAGCCTCTGATTAGCAAACCTGCTTCCTAGGGCTGCATGTGCTTGGGGTGAGGAAGGCTGTTCTGTTTGTTCCCCATTGAGACACCAGACTGTGCTGGTGTCACCTTTGGTCTGCTGTGCCATATACACGTGCTTGAAAGGTGAGCAGGGGAGGGATTGCTCTATCCTAGGAAAGCAAAAAGCAGAAGCAGCTCAGGTCTTCCCTGTGATGGACCCTGAAAAAGTCTGTGCTATGTATTTTTTTGATGTTTTGCTTGTAAGATGAGAGTCTTCAATGAATGGTTTGAATACAAAGCAGTTTTAAGTAACTGATTTTGTGTCGGTAGTTTGCCAACTGGTTTTTTTTGTTTATTTAAAAAAATTTCCTCCAGCTGCTAGGGGAATGGAAAGGGTGGGAGAACTAGTTTTCAGCTGTGATAAAATTTTTTATATCTACAGGACAGGTGTGGTGATGAAAGATCTGTGTAAACTTGCAGTGTAGATGGTCTTCTAGCCACCACCAGCCTCACTGATCACGACAACTTCAATTCTAGACTAGTAGTAACTAGTAGCTACAGTACTAGTACTGTAAACCAGCTCCAGGATAAATAGCATACGCAGCCAGCTCTTGAACACCACGACCTTCTCAGAATGACACCAAGAAATATAATTTCAGGGATATTCTTTAGACCTCAGGGAAGAATGGGTATGCTGCATTACAGAATGAATCTTCCCTAAGACATAAGGTATGATAGATGAATACTTAGTACACCATGAATGAGCTCAAAAACACGGGAAAGAACTGTTCAGTGCTAAAAAAGCATGAGGAAATTCTGAAATACATTAAACCGTGTGCGAAGATTGATAGACACCAGAGACATTTCCTTAATCTTGTTGGAGAGTTGCTGGAGGGCATCCTCCCTAGTTTACACAGTGGTACTTCCACCCCTAGCCAGCATATTGCCACTGCAGTCACAGTCAGGTTTTAATTACAGGAGCAGACCTGGTAGTGAGAATGGGGTACAAGCAGGTAATGATCAAAATAGTTTCAACAGTAAGAACAGGGAGTGGAAATTTGTGTCTTCTTCTCAAAGAGGAGGGGGAAACACAGGAAAGCAGTAAGAAAAAAGCCCCAGATGAACCCTAGTAAGTAGAAGCTGCTAATCCCTAAAGCCTCAGAGTAGAGTGCAAAGCCCTGGAAGACAGAAATTAATAACTTTGAAAGTATGACCTTGAAAATGGAATTAACAGTATTCCTCCCTTTTAAGCCTTCATGATAATAAAGATTTCATCTTCTGAAGCCCTGGCAAGAGAGTCAGCAGACTAGAAAAATTAGTTGGTGAAGAGGAGCTGGCAAGTGTAAAACTTAAGACCCTTCCAGGCCCCAGGGAGTGAGGTGACAGAGAGACACCTACCTGTATGGTGTGCATCCCCTTTCCTTTGCACCTTCACCTTTAGAGGTTTGTTTTCTTTCTTTCATTCCTTCCTCATTTTTGGTTGTCTTCCTTTCTCAAGAAGCAGGACTCCAGCCTTCATTGTAAGTAGAGTTAGCGTGTCAGCAGCACGGAGCCCAGAGCCACTCAGGGTGGAGAGCAGGTGGAAAAACAGCAGGCCAGCGCTACTTGGTTTGCCATCACTCCTTCCTTCCCAGCACAGACAAGTCCTCCTAGCCTGTCTCATGCCTCACTTCCATTTAGAAACTCATGGGGGCAGACTGTCCTCTTGTACCAGGTTTTACCTTGCCACCTTTGGCAGGATCCCAAGGCCAGATTCCGCCAAAGCAAATAAGGAGTTTTCTTATGCCCTTTGAAACTTCTCTGTGGGCTACCCTCCATCTGCACTGCAGATATGTCAAGCCCCGGCGTCTTGTTAATGTAAATAAGAGAAAAACTGGCAGTCACTATCTCTTTTCCTATCTCCAATTTGATTTACTCAGATGATGGGACCCAGGACTCAACAGAATATTCTAGGTTGGTGAATGTAGGTGTGAAACGTGCAGATGGGTGGGTGTTTGGTTTTTTTTCCACTCTGGGTATGGACCAGAAATATATCTGCTTTCTGCTTGTGTCTCAGATGACCCTTTTTAAAGGTCTGTGTTGGGAATCTCAAAAGGCATAGACTCAATTTCTGCTGGTGGTGATCACAGCATTTGTAGGCATGCCTCTGTGCAACCACGAGGCCTTGTGGATTTGCTTACGAGTCTTAGTTCAGCAAGGGTTACTTGGCATGGCGCAGCCTCGACCCCACTCTCTTACAGGCCCCTTCAGGGGTGCCGTCAGCCTTGCAAAAGGAGCTGGAGGGAGAGAAGTAAAACAGGCTGGAAACTTTACCACCACTCCCTGCAGCCTCTGCTTCTTGCTGCTGTAGTGGGTGTGTGTCTTGCTTTTGATGGTGGATGACCAACGAGCAGATCAGATCTGCCCCCCAAGCAGTTTTACCAAGGATACTGCTGCGCAGTGGTTGTGGAGAGGTGGTGATCAGATTCTGTGTCACAAAAACATGTCCGTATTGGGCTGCCTCGGACAAAAGTGGCACAGAACTGGCACCCATTATTCAGCACGGTCCCGCGGGGGCTTTGCTCTGCAGGACCCCAGGGTTTTCCCGCAGGTGTGGGTAGCCACTAACCCCGGCTGTCACCGCCACCCACCGCTGTTCCCAGCCGGGAGGCCGGCCGGGGCCTGGCAGGAGGCCGGGCGAGCTCCCGGCGTTTCGTCGTCTCTTGGCCTTCGGCTGCCACCTCGCGGGGAAGAGGCGGTGTGGCGGCAGCTCCCTCAAGGGCTGGGTGCGGGAGGGACGGGCAGCAAATCCCCCGGGCGGCAGGGATGCAGAGCGGAGCCTGCCAGGGAGTGGGTGTGTAGGCGCTGTAGGAACCCTCGCTTTTTCTCCTGCAGTTCTGACCCGGGCTGGTACTGACTCCGTGCCTTTGCGTTCCTGGTACCTCACTTCCTCTTCCCATAACCACCACCATTCCTCTGTACCTGCCTCTCTCCCACCATCCCTGCTCCCCCATGCCTGATCTGGGTTTAATTTCCTCTCTTCATGTACCCTTATCTCAGGACCTGTTCTCTCACCTATCCACCCTGCATGCTCACATCAGCTCCTATATTTCCCCATCCTGACCCTGGTTGCAATCTCCTCCCCTTCCTCTCTTCAGAGCCCTGAGCCAAATGTGCCCACATTGCCATTTCAGTTGAAGACCTTTCCTCGTACCATTCTTGTGCTGCAGTCCTGTGTTGGTTCAAGTGTAAGACTCATCATACTGCCTCAGTCAGTATTACCCACTTCTTATATCCCTCATCACAGCAGCCATTTCCTATACGTCTGACCTGATAGTCTTCCTCCCATATTTATCACCTCATGCAGCCCCCAACCCCGAACAGGCACTATAGGCTTTAAGGGGGCAATGCCAGCCCTGAAGCAGGGCATGTGCAGGGCTACCAAGCAGCCTTCCGACCCTGGCCACTGCCACCGAGGCTGCATGTTGCAGTGCCTTGTAGCACAATAAATTCAAGTCTTGAAGACAGGGAGAAAAAGTGCCCTTTTATTCATCCCACAGAGGTCAGCCATCAGAAGCCTGCTGCCCTCTCGGTGAGTTCTGCAGCTAGCCTCATCTCTGGAGGTTGGACCTGTGCCACAGATGATGCCCCTCAGTTGCTTGGGCCTTTGGGGGAGAATCCTACCAAGTTCCCTCCCAGCTAAACTGTGCTCCCTTCAGCTCCCTGGGTAGCATCCACTGAGGAGATCAGTAATAGCTGTGTCCCAGGTTTGGTGGGTAGACTTGCAGCTCTCTGACTCAGGACTTGAGCATTCGGTGGCCACCAATCTCTTGAAATTTGGGTAGCTTCTTTCTCAACAGTTTCCTTGACAAAAAGCTCATGTTTCTCTTTTCTAGGGAGAGTTGAACACACCCCAGCTAATTCTTTCCACCCTGAGCAGTTTCCTTAGTCTGACTCTCCTGCAGTCAGCAGAGGAGACTGCAGCACAGAGAGTGACTGAGACAGTTTTAATCTAGCCAGTTCAGGTAGCAATTAGTAACGGACTATGTGCCAGGCTTTCTGTTAATGCCAAGGTCCTAAAGTCACAGGAGAACATGACACCCAAATTTCATGTGTGGTCATAATGTCACTGGTGGCAGCTGGCTGCTGCTGTGCTCTTTAAAAGTTTCAGGAGGTTGTTGATACGGAAGTCTTCAGGCAGTCCAAAGTGGCTGGACAAGTTAGTGGAAGAAAAAACGCATCTGTCAAGGAGTGCAGCTTCCGCTGGCTCAGGATGACTCTCAAGCACCTGTGGCAGGCCAATATGATGCCATGCTGGCCATGTGCTCCTGGCTGCCTCCTCCAAACCAGCAACCTGCAGGGCACAGGACTGAAGGTCAGACAAGACCCTTGGACTGACCAGCAAGAGCTGGTCTTTTCTTCTGGTACGATCATCTTGGAGGCAGACTGTTTTTGAGGAAGACAGCAGCTCTTAGCTTTGCAATCTTGCTGTAGTTTGCTGTGAATGTTAAGCAGCACCCTGCTTTTCCCCTCTCCTTCCACCATCTCACCCAAGCCCCACCACCCTTCTTGCCATGTCTTTTCGTACACCTTTCACAGTGGTAGGAGCAGTTAATGATCCATCAGATGCATACACACCTCCACACCCCAAAAAAAGCATTACAGCTTTACCACATGAAGTAACATACATACCCACGTCCTCTCTGATGAAACCTGGACTAGCCTAGCTTGCAGCCCTCCGGGGAGGACCAAGCGTAGCAAAGCCCAGCTGTGCTGTGCCAGTAACATGGGGGGGGCAAAACCTGTGAGCAGCAAAAGCAGTGACCCACTGAGGTAGTCCCAGGCAAGTGATTCAAGTTGAGGGAAGACTATGGGGACCCCCTCCCCAAGGGTGTTGAAGACAGATAGTTTTGTGTAGCCAGTTAGTTTTTTCTGAAAGACCACATCTCTGCACTGTTGCAAGGGTCTGAGCCAAAGCATCAGAGCAAAGAAATGTTCTGAGGGACAGTTACTGGCTTTCTTTGTTTTGCAATTAAAATAAACATTGTTTTCCTCCTCAAGCCTTGCGCTCAGACACAGCAGAAGTATTTTGACTGCTTCTCTTCCACTTAAAAAACATCCAACAAAATCAGCTGAAGTCAAACACCCAGGATGGGATTGTTCCACCTGCTCTGTTGATGTTTGTAAAAACATCCTTATAGTAGGAAAGGCCAGGCAACCTTAGCGGTGATGCACCAGGTTAAATGGCTGAAGTCCCACAATGAAGGGTTTTGTTGCCCCTTCCACATCTTTACCCAAAAGTATGGAGCTGTTTTCCCAGAAGTGTCAGGAAAAGACCCCTGGAGCTTCTCTGTGTAAGACTGGTGCACAGGGCTGTTGCACGCAGGTGGGCAGGAGCAGCGAGGTCACAGTGGCATAGGTCTATTTTTCCGACAGTTACATTTTAAGGACATAGCTAGGGTTGCCCTGCCTGGGGGAGAGGGGTGGGCTGGGGGCTGCACATTCAGCCCTGAGAGAGCTACAGCTCTCTAAATCTCTGCCCAGGCTACCTTGCACCATGACATCAATGGAGATCACCTAGGCTGAATGCATGCATGGACAAACCCTTGGAAACTCGGACTGTGGTGTCCCATGAGGCTGTTACAGCATGGTTAGGCACCAGGGCAGGTGTCCACCTGCATCTGCTCTGGGAGCTGAATGTCTCACTATTTGGAGCGAGGAAGAGAAGTTTTGCCCTTGCCAATTTTCAGTCTGTTCCTTCTTGATTTGATTAATATGATCCAACTCGGCAACTCAGTCAGTCATTTGGGGTCTGGGGTCCCTTAAGGGTTTATTTATCAAATGCTGCCAGTTATTCATATTAATGTATCATCATCAGAAACAAAATTTCCTTCCCTGGCTGCGGGGGAATAAAACCTCCTATCGCGTTGGTCATGAACTTCACAGTGCTGCCAAATTGCAGGGGAACAATAAGCCTGAGAGACTGGCTCGCAGGGCAGACTCCCAGAGCTCACGATCAAGGTTACAAAAGTGGGAGACTTGGGGGGGGGGAACCCTACTCGTGTGCCAGAGCCCCCCGTGCCCGTGGGAAGGGTTATTGCTCACTGCTTTGCC
>NW_010161710.1:9712-102792 GCF_000695765.1 Mesitornis unicolor | reverse complement strand
AGGGGACGGCCGTGCCTCCGCCCGACCGGGCTGTCCGCCGTGCCCTTCTCCGCCCCCCAGGGGTAGGGCTGTCCCCGGACCCTGGCCCGCGTCTTGAGGGAGGGGGCGGCCCTCTCGGCGGTGAGGGCCGGGGACGGCCCCCCCCTGCCGAGATCCTCGACCGTGCCTGGGAACAGGCGCGAAGGAAAACTTGGGAAGTGGCGCAGGGTTTGGTGAAGGACGGTCCTGAACGAAGGTGCTGTTAGGCAGCTACTCGTCCTCCTCTCCATCACTGGCCAGGCCCAAACCTCCTCTTCGCTGGTCCGGGTTTAATGTTAGCAAACAGTTTGTTAAATACCGTATGCTTTTTGTGTCTCACTGCCCACTCCTGTTCAGAAATTACTCCGTTCACTCAGCTAATTGTCTCGAAATTACTCTCAATAAATAATGTGTGCCCTCACTGTCAGGGACCTAGCGGAGGAGAAAATGTTGGAAATTTATTTTCCTTGACAGAGCGGCATTCTTCAGCAGGTTCCTATTTTGTCCTGGGCGGTGGGTTAGAAAGAGTTAAAGCAACGATGTTAAGACTCAGGCACCTGAGCATCGGCCATAGCTTGAGGGGAAGGCAGGAGAGCCTTCCTGGAGGAGGTGGAGGCTGAGAAGCCGTCTGTCATTAAGCATGTTTATCCTGACAAGTAGGAGATGTAAGGTGCTGCTTCGCTTTCTGGGTTTGCAGGCAGGGAGGCTGGTGGGTGTCATGAGGGGAAAAGCTGAGAACTGCTGCTCTATTTAACTCCCTCCCCCCTTTTATAATAGTTTAAGCAAATATCAGAGGCCATAATGAGCTTGGAAAGTTCAGGCTGGTGTGGAAGTCTAGCCTACTGTTTAAAAGACTAGTGATAACAGTTCTAAAAATAGTGTAGACAGCAACATCTTCTCATAGAAGCTTTTTTCTTTTTTAAGGGAAAAAGTTTATTGTTGAAACAAGTTAAAAAATATTCTGCAAATGGAGTGGATGTTAACAACGAAAGTTGTTTACTAGTATCATCTGATGTCTCCTAGTGCTGTGGCAGCATTGCTTATGTATCAAAGGTATGACTTTTTTCCCCCCTCACTTTTAATAGAAAAATCATGTCTGTAAAACATGATTGTATAAACCAGGTATAATTCTATCAGTGAACAGGCAACTCTTTCACTCTGGCTTGTTCTTATTAGGAGTTAATGATAGATACTGAAATGGTGTGCAGCTGTTATAGTTGTTGAGGTCATATTTTTGAGGCCCAGAAATTATTATGACATAAGTATATGTTTTCAAATCTAAGCATGAGGAAACTTCCTACTAGTCTCAGTGAACGCTGCACAGATACTTATCTTGGTGCTGGAAATACTGGCATGATTGGCATGTTTCTCTAAGCATGCAGGGAGGGAGGGAAGAAAGACAATTCTGAAGAGGCACTATCAATCACAGATCTTTTTCCGAAACTAAGAACCAGGCTTTAGCAGTAATGCAGCTCTTCCTACTTCAGTGAAGAAGGGGTAAAATTTAGAGAACTGGGTAGAACCAGAGATACTAGAGTTCCTTCTTGGGGAAAACAGCTTCAAGAGGGCTAGTGAATTATTCATACCTACATAAGCTCTCTGAGGTTAGAAACTTTTTCATTTATAACACAAAATCAAGTCCTGGTCAATGCTGACACTATATAATAACAAGGAGAAAAGACAGAGGAGCTGTCAAACAATACCTACAGAGATAGCAGTGAAGTACACTCCAAGCAGTCCAGTGATCATGTGTGATCAGATTTTGAATCACTGTACAGTTTCTGTACTGTGATTCATTTAGGCAGATTATTTGGCTGTATTTTGGTAATTTGGCTCTGACCTAGATGGCTGTGCTGTTTTATAGCTTGTACTCTGTCCAGGATAGTCAAATATATCAACTGCAAGTGATATTAATGCATTTACTAAAGTGCAGGTTTTATCCTGGGGAACTACAAGCCCATCGTTAGCCTGAGGTCCCAGCTCACCACAGAGTGAGCTCTGGACAGCCTGGTGATGAAGTGGTAATTTCTTTATCTTCCCCCTCTAACTGAAATACCTTGATTCATTTTCTAAATAGCAGTAATTTGAAGATGCTGAGATGTTTGTAATGCAGATGGTGAGGGTTGGACTTGTTTCAGTCTGGTGGAGGAAGGACCATGTAGTTGTTTGGACATCACTGCTAGCAAACAAAGGCATCTATTCTCAAAAGCAGAGCAAGTACTGAGTGCACTGCATAAGCAAATGTCCATGTCTCTTTCTGGAGATAACAGCAGTAAATGTAATCTGCAGTGTCTGAAAGCAAATACAGCTTTTCCTTCCTGTGGTTGTTTGTGAAAACTGGGTTATATGATTATATCTGCCATTTTGTTGTCATTGATTGCATGTTTCTGTTCTTGCAAGCACCCCTAGTTCTGCGGTGGTGACTCTCGTGTCAGCTGCAGATTTTACCCATTCAGGGAATCCTGTTATATTTGATATCCCTAGTGAATCCTGTGCTAATTAACCTTGGTCCTAGAAGGGCATTGCACAATGCAGTGGCACACTCTTGTTAACCTTATCTTGAGAGTTACAACTTGTACTGACCATAAGTCTATTTTTTTCTGTTTAGCAGAGCTGCCCTCACACAGCACAGTGTACTCAGATGTTCGAAAAAAAAATTCCCCAAGACTGCTACACATGGAGGCAGAATAAGTTTAACTGTTTGACCTACAACAGTTCTGTCATCATCAATTGACACGTTCTTCTTTCTTTTCTTGAAATAAAGCTTTTCCCCAGTGTTCTGGCAGTAACACAAGAGTTGCTTGGCAATGAAATCATCTTCAAAGCTAAGGCGTTCATGAAACAAGTGCCTTTCTGGAAGAAAGTAAGGCAACTTGCATCAGAATGTTTATTATGGCTATGCTGCAACTAGAATTTATTAAGTATTTGTATCAAGTATTTATAATTGTTTGAATGACATTTGTCCTCAAATAGGTGGATATAACTCATCATGTTGATACTTTTTTCTTTAACAAAAGAGAAGAAAGAGGCCATGTGTATTTCAGGAAACCAAGGAAACATGTAGAGCAGTAAACTTAGTGAATGCAACATGACAAGGTTTTGTTGTTTAGTTTGGTTTGGTTTGGTTTGGTTTGGTTTGGTTTTGTTTCCAAGAGCCAAAGTGGGTGAACTCTGTGATTAAAGACTAGGATGAAAAGGCAGAGATCAAGGAGGATGTTGCTGTGGTTAAAAGATGCCATTGCACTAAAGGCAGTCACCTGAAGTCCAGACAATGTCTGGGCAATGCCATGGTAGAGTCAAAGACTGATAACATTTATCAAATCTTTCTGTTATTGGTAGTGCCAGACTTTCTGCTTCACTCTTCCTCATATATGCATATACGCTTTACCTTCTTAATGAATGTATCTTTCTATGCTACTGAAAAGTAGAAAACACTTAGATAAACATATAAGAAATAGGAACGTGGGTAACTACTACGGAGTTTTTGTCAGATGGTGCTTTTCTGGGTACCTTCATTCTTGAAATGCACTAGTTATTCTTCACAGAAGGTTTTATGAATGCTTTTAAGGGGAGCATATTTAGAAAATAGATATGCCCTCATTTCGGCTTTGTACTGATCATTGAATGATAGGGGTTATAAGGAAACAGGCTAGAGTTAGCAAACGAAAGGTGCTATTATCCTTTTGAGAATGTCTTATAAAACTTTGATAGCTGTTCCTGTGTGCAGTTAATAATATGGAGACATTTAAAGATTCTGAAATCAGTATTAAGTACCGTGATGAAGGAATGTGAGAAGGGATGGTGATGTATTTTCATTATGGTATTTACAAAATCTTAAGCCTTTTTATGTGGAATCACATGTCATTTATTGACATCTGTTCGGATTTTTAAGACATAATTCATAAAAACAGTGTTAAACGCTGTACAAAGCTTTGTTTTTTCCTCTGCAGGAGGTCTGCAAGCTGTTTGTACATCAGAGTTAGTAAAATGTCATTACAGAGTTTTCTGAATAATAGTAGGTAGGTTGTTTTCTCACAGCAGGTCCCGAAGGGAGAGCAAAATGTTTATCTGGTGTTAAGCAGAAAAAAAAGTATGTCAAAACCTCTTAGATATCATCAAGCGTCACTAGAAGCTGAATTGGAGGATTAGGAATATACATCTGACAGCCCATGTCCTGATACAAGTGGGGATCAGCTACATTTTATGGAGTTGAAGTGGTGTACATATTTAATCAGCTGTTTGAATGAAAGTTATGAGAAAAAGCTACTTTAAGTCTACTGTAGCTGATCAGTGGGATTTTTTTGTTTGGTTGTTTTTTTCCCCTCATATTTCCATTGGACAAACCTTTACTGCCTAGGGAAGAGAAAGAGATGCAAGCTCAGAGTAGAAGATACTGCCCAGAAGACTGTAAACAGTGTAACATGAATACAAGCTATTTCAGATTATGGATCACTTCCTTGACCTCTTCATAGCAGATAACCATTTTTTTCTTGATCTTCATACCCATTATGTTGTTAACAGAGAGGACTCTGGGTGCTGGAGCTTGTCATCTGCTGTTTTCATCTATCTTAAGAAAGATTCCGTGAAACTAGAGAAAGAGGGAGGAAGACACATCTTCTCTTATGATTTGACTTTAATTCTAATTTGACAATCTCTTCCTTGACAGCTTTTGCAAACACTACTAGGAAAAAAAAATACTGAGTAATTCAGTCTTGAGAGTGAATTGAGCTTGAGGAGAATTGTTGAATTCCCAAGTCTGTGGTCTGTGGTTTTTGTTATTGACTGCTCACATGGATTTAAAGCCCTGTCTCCACAGTCAGTGGTTTTTATCTCCTCTTTGGATGCTGCAATTTTGTCTGGCTTTCCACCCTGCTGCCAAGGGGAGCCGTAGCTAGCATGCTACACAGAGCTGCTTTCTAGCTGCAGTTCTGCATGTATCTGTGCAACTATAAGCCAGAACTGGACCCTGAACAGCAGTGCTGACGAGAGTCCAGTGAAAGCTGATGGAGTAGCACACTGAATATGGAGTCATCTTTTGTGACTTCTAAGGTCTGGTGGATTTTTTCCTGTTCTGTGGGGTATTATTTATGACACTTTCCCTTAATGTTAGCCTGTTAGTTGATGCTGCTTTTATTACTGAAGTTTTAGTCTTACAAATACACATGAAGCTGTGGTGTGAGAGAAGAAAATGAACATCTCAGACATAAACAATCAAACGAACATTTCAGTTTTACCTTGCAATAAAGGATGGTCCAATAATGAAATCAACACCTGTGATACTTTTCTTTTACTGCTAAAGTGTGTTCCCTAAACTGCACTGTAACTGTAGCTAGGTTGGAAGCACAACACTGTCTTGCTCTATAATAGGTAGAATTTTTCTCAGCTAAAGAGCAAAAGTGTTGACCTTTACACTGCTTGCCTCTTTTCTGAGGCACTGTTCTAGTGTCCTCCCCTCATGTGCTGAAGCATCCAAGCCCTTGAGGAAGATGAAAACTTGGTATCAGAAAAGAATCCCCTGAAAGGGGGTGATAACAGGCTAGGAGTTGGTCCTGTACTTTATGCATTTACAGCCAATAAGTAACAAAAAAAAAATCTTTATATCATTTGAGTATTTGTAAATACATAAAAAACATAGCCCATTTTCTGCAAGGTGGAATGATGATGTGAAAAATGCCACTGAAAGTAGCTTGTCCAGAAAAAAAATAATTATAGGAATCTAGCTAATATTCAGGACTGTATATAAAACCTGAACCAGGCTTAGCAAAGTTTAAAGCCACTGAATAAAGTAAATGTTATTATCTCGAAAGCATTTTTTTTTCCAGTTCAAGAAGCAGAATCATCTGGGACAAAAATGAGTCTCGAAATTAGTATCATACTGTCTAGTAGGACCTTTATATAATTAACTCTTATTGATGGTCTCACTCAGTGGTACAGTTCATATGAGTAAATATATAAGAGCTCAATCATAATGTGGACTGCAGGAAAGCTCTGCTAATGTATTTCCACTCAGCTGCTTGCAGCTACGTTACTATTTCCCAACCAAAAGAAGGCATAAAAATGTTTTGTGGTTTTATGGCTTATAGCTTGATGAATTTGTAAGAGAATGCTAAGAAAGTAGCTTTCAGTGAGGAGGATGTAGTCCCTTGTCTTTGAACTTTAAAAGGTTACAGAACCTTCAGCTAAACAAGAAAAAAAATCCAAAAGAAAAGCTTTTTTTGATTTCCGGTAATTTAATGCTTTGTAGATTACAGCTATCACTAGTGTTTCTGTAGTCGTGGCCTTCTTTGAAAGGTAGTTAAAATCAGAAAACAGTTTTAATTAAGTGGTAGATCAGATGGGATCTCCTTGCAAGTAAAATAAACCCACAAGTCCCCTTGTGGATTGATGACAATTTTTATTCCTTTTAGCTCTATCTTTTGTTCTAGTTATGTGCTCTGTAACATATAATCATATAAGCTAGAGTCCATCCAGAAGACAGTAGGGGTTAAAAACAGTTGATTAATTGCATGAAGAATATGCTTTCCACTAGGTGTTCTTGAAGTAGAAAGTGTAGGAACAGTAACTGAAATGATGGAATAAATTAGTTTAATATTAGTGTGTGTTTGAGGATTCACTTCAACAGAAAGTGCAATTTTTGCATTACAGGAAAAGTCCAGGTGGCCTCATTTGGCATGTTCTGTTTCAGATCCATGGTCTCTAGCTACTATACTCATGAGCAGACATGGACTGAGGTCATGTCTGGTAAAGAAAGTACAAAGAGAGGGTGTGAGTTGATCCATTCCTCTTCAGGTCTATGAAGACCAGTGTTTATTTTAAACAAGAAAACTTCATGATGATTTCTTTTCAGTTTCATTTGAGTTCCTCATTATTAACATGCATTTGCTGCTTTCCTTCTATATTTTATTGGACATAACTAAAAAAGAAAAATCTGGAAGTAGGGGAAAGGAAGTTATGAATTTGTGTTTTGGCAGTAAATATTTGTTCTTGTACCTATTATTTTTATATGCCAACTAAATTTTGGAGAAAATGGAAACACGGTAGTAATATTGTTGCAAGTATAGTGTCCCAACAGGGATGCTGGAATTTGGGGATCAGGTCCTTTTGTTAGAGGTGAGAGATAATCGACTGGTTTCTTGAAAAGGTTGCTCGGTATTCTCCTTTCATAATAAAAGAGCAATATAAAGCAGAACAGTGACGTGACTTTTGGACACAATATAGATTATATTTAATGCAAGCAAACATCTTCTTGGTCAGGATGGGGAACATACTACTGCTTTTTCTCTGTGTATAACTTAAGTATATGGGTTGTTAAATTGCGACCATCTCTAGTAGGGGACAGTATTTTGTTAAACTTTTCTTTTCTCCTAGGTATTCAATGAATGTTTTCAAAGTGTGTAGCCCATGAGCTTGTGGTGTGTGTGGAAGCATAGGGACTTAAAAACCTCTTTTCACTTTTCATGTGATCTTATACTGGGTTTTAGGAAAGGTTTTGTCTTATACATCCAGTTTTTTTCTTTTTGGAAGTTTCCTTGGCTTGACTTGTTTTGCAATACCTCTGGATCAAGTGTCACGTCCATCACTGCTTGGGGCTCAAGGGGGAGTTTGGGTGTGTAATCCCTTTTCCCACAAGCTTGAATTCAAATCAGGTTTGAAGCACATGCATGTACATTGCTTCAAGCACCAGAATACTTCTGCTTTGAATTAAATGGGACAATCCGTATCTCTAAAGTGAGATGCTTCCCATCACTATGAATCTGGACTGCCTATAGTAATGCTCCTGGACTGCTTGCTTGAGTAAAGATAGTAGAATCCTTTTCTTAAACCTCTGGCTAAAGATGAAAAAAATTATCCTGAAACTACCTGGCTTTTAGAACAGCTACCTTGGTCAAAGCCCTGTTACTAAATGAGCAAATGACAGAAGTGACTTTGTTCAATTTCCTCCTTTTTTGCTTAATTCACCTGAAGAAGCAGATTAAGGAATCCCAGCTGAACATGACATTTGGGCCACAGTGTAACTTGCAGTACCTCAGTGCAATGGCTGCTGGCTGCCCATTCCTGTGCAAGCACAGGATCCAGTGCTTGGCATAAATCTGCATAAGACAGCAAGAGTTTTATAGGTAGCTTGGACATCCCCCTTCCCAGCAGAGTAACAGACAGCTTCTTTCTTCTATTGCAGTTGAAACATCAGGTGAATAAATGAGCTGTGCTGCTGTATGAAGTACTTTTGAGGGAAAAGTATTATTTGGCACAGGCAAAACTTAAAATTGTGACTGAGGCTCCATATATAAATCAGTTTCTTTGAGACTTACTGACATCACAGTGATAAATAGTTTGATCAGAAGAGTAGTGGTTTATATATAGGTATAGATATAAATATATATATATTTATGCACACATATATATCTATATATATATCTTTGCAATGCTGAGGCAATATACTCTGCAGTTTGCTTTATTCAGTGTAATACTTACAACCTATACTTTAGAACAAGTTTTTATTTTTCCACCCTCTGATCAGCTTCCCAAACAGTTAAGAGCTATTTTTTCTTCTCTGGGGATGTTCTCATGAAGCTGATGCTATGTGGTAGGTCCTGGCCACCTGCTTTACTTGCTCATGTGAATGCTTTTTTGAGTCATACTCCCAAAATACATTGTTGCCTAAATCTAGGAAAGACTGGCAATTGGTAGCAGTTGAACTTTCATATCATACCAGGGTTTATGTTAAAAATAAACTCTTACAAATTATCAGTATCTGGAAAACATATGTGTTGTTTACTGAGAAACAAAGGGTGGTAAGCACCCGAGTTTGCTCTGTGAGAAGGGTTTTCACTCGCTATTAATTACTCTAGGAAGACAAATCCACAGTAGACCACTACATAGGAAATAATTTGAGATTCATTGTTCAGTACTTTTCTTATTAAATATTGAAGATGTCACAGAAATGTTCCCCATTATATGTCAGCTATTGTTATCTTTAAAAGCCATGTTCATTCTTCTTTAGGCACTGAGAATTTTCAGTTCTTTTCCACAAAGTAATAACTTTTCAGCCAGAAGGGTTAAGGTTGCTTTAGCAAGGTGGAGGGCACAGGGTGTCTGTAGGTGAGCTGTTAATTTGTTCTGCAAGCCAGAACCTGTGTACAAAAATCTTTTCTGCAAAGAGTTGACTCCTAGTCTTGCTTCTTTGGAATGTGATGTAAGTGGGATGCTGTTATACTGAGGTCCTGTCATTTTGTCTACTATGTTTCTTGATTTTAACCTCCTGAAAGATTCTGTCTTTCGGGGGAGGATTCTAAATGGTGTTCCAGGTGGATGATGGGGTATGCTTTTCAGGTTGGAAAAACCAGTGGGAAAATGTAAAATACTGTGCTGGTCCCAGTACTCCCCTGGACTGTCTTTGCAGTGGTACTGGGAGGGGGCTGACTCCAGCAAGCTCCGCAGTCAGTAATTAAGCTCTCTCGAATTTCACTGAAGTGTGTACCTATCCCCATGGATTATGTGTGAAAGTAGATGATCACTTTCCCCATATTAGAAAGTGGAAGGCGAAGAATGCGTTATCCAGCCCCTCCTTGTGCTGTTTGGAATAACTGACTAGAGCAGGAGTTGGAAAACAAACTTAGGGTCATAGGGGAAAACAAACAGAGTGAGTCGGCAGTGTGAAGCTGTTGAAAAAAGAGGTAAATGTGATTCTGCAGTTTATGAGCAGGAGTGTTACATGGAAGACAAGAGACGTTATTATCCTGCTTTGAAACTGCTGAGGCTTCATCTAATGCAAGTTTTGGATATTGCAGTTTCAGATACAGACAAGCTGAAGACTATCCAGAAAACAGAAACAAAAAAGAGTCTTAGAAAACAATGTTTTGTAAGCATGATCTGTGAGCAAAGGCTAAAAGAAATAGGAGTTTTTATAAGCTTTTCTAACAAAAGAGAATGATCTTTCAACTCTGGAAAAGTTTGTTGGTTTCCTGACTTTAAGTAGAAGATAAGTATGATTACATAGAATTGTAGGGCAAAGTAGAAATCAACTATAATCAATAAGCAGTAAAGAAAATGGAGTTTTCTGTGCAAGAGAAGGCTATCTAACTGGATAAGGAAGAAATTCAAGTGAGCAATACATTTTTGTCTTTCATGCAAATCATTAAAAAGCATTTTGACTTGATGTCTCAGAAGTGGTGTAGTTTAGCAAAAACTATTTTTATTTAAGATATTTTTTCTTGAGTAAATAAGCATACCTTTGTGGCTGCTTTTGGATATATATTAAGCTTAGACCAAACAAGTTTGTCTTAATTGTTTCAAAAGCGGCCCATCTCAGACTGTTTAACATCCAGTGCAATTCCCACCAAATTCGTTGTGAAGACTGTGGTCTTCTGTAGTCCCTTGCATACAAATTTATTTCATTCACTTCAACTTTGAACTGCCCTGGTGTACAATAAGCATGGATAATGAGGGCATTCACTCCAGTACTGCACTGGTGCATTGAACCAAAGGCTCAGGAGATGAAACCTTTATAGTTTCTCCTTCTAAAGCACACAGTGGACATTCTTAACTTATAACACTTTCTATTTTGTTTTTACTGCAAAAAAATAAAATTATACACACAGATATGCCTACTTTTCAGGGTACACTTTACCACAGTCAGCAAACTAAGGAACATGTGATATAATTTCTTATTGGTAGTTCTCACTGAACTACCAAAGGTGTCTTAAATTTCCCTACTTTGCTTGACAAAGAGGCTATAACTTCACTTTTTCTCGGCAGGCGTTCAATCTATCTAATTGCTATCAATAATAAGATTAAACTTCCATACTCCTGATATTTTTAAGATTTTCATCGAAAGGATCTTTGAAATTTTTCTTCTGTCCAACAACTTGATACTCATAGAACAAGGAGAAATTCTGATGACCTGTGAGCACCATGTCTTTTCAAAGTGCACGTCTGTCACAGGAGTTCTCTAACATTTGATCAAAGCATCTAAAACCATACAGTAAAGACATCAATAATTAACAGGGCAAGGCTTGCATGTACTTATGTCTCATAACATAAACTGTATTTGTTTGAAAGTAGAAACACAGTCTTTTGACTTGATTTGCTCCTTTTCACATTGGGAACTAACATTGCTTAATAAATGTTAATTAACTCACTGTAGCTTCAAATAATCAGTGTGTAACTTCTTAAGCTGACAGCTTCTGACCTTAAAGTTGTATTTATAGTTTGTATCCAAATCCAAGCTTTCATTCTGTTCATTATGGTACAACCAGAGTTAGATGAGAAATGTCTTTGCAATTTTTTGAATTTTTAAGGAATTTCATCATAACTTCTGTTCCAATGTGGGTAGAAGACATGCTTTTTCATAGTGTTTTGGCTTTTTACTTTTTGGTAATAAAAGTGAGACTGTCTTCATTTAGCCAAAGACTGTGGTCATCGTAATACATCTTTGGAAGCGAGCACCCTGAGTTGAATTCCTGTTACCTCCTGCTACATGAGTTTCCTGACAGCTAAGTTTGTTATATCCAGCTGAGAGGAAGGAAGAAAGACCTAACTTTTTTTTTTTTTCTCTTTTTTTTCTGCTGGATTTGGGTTGACTAGCAAGAGTCTTCTTCCTCCATTGAGACCTAAGATGACTTCCCATTTCTCTATCTTTGTTGTTGTTGTTTTGTGTTTTTGTTGGGTTTGTTTTCTCTTGTGCAGCTCATAACATCCTTACTTAAAGACATGAGGGGTTGATTATCTGCCTTTCCCAGGAATCTGAACTCTTCGGTTCTAGACTCCTTGTTGCCATTAGGTCAACAGGGCTAATACGAGCTTGCTTACTGCAGATTGGCTTCACCCAGTGCGTCCGGCTATTTTTCCCTCAAGCCATGTGGAGAAGGAGAAATGATCCATAGCCAGCTAGTCTTTGTTTTTTCCCTGCTGCTATGTTTCTGTTCATACACAGGCTTTTCAATTTCACGAAGCCAGCTTTACATGAAAGCTGAAATGTAATTGCATCCTCCTGAGTAAAATGGACAATTTCTGTGCCAATTGCGTTTTTAAAGAAAAAGATTATAGCATTCACTCTGCTGCCTGCTTTCTTTCCTGATGAATCCCTTTGCTGATGTAAAGGGCTTAAATATTCTAAAACACCATCCAGACCAATTCTTTGTAATTCTGTAAGTGCGCAGAAAAATATCTTCATTATTTTTGTCAGAAGTAAAACATAACAGGCAGGCCTCTTTCAATACACCTTGTTTTACTTTGGCAAATACTAGTGAGAATTCAGTTCAGTATACATCACGCTTACTGTTCCTCTCAGCTCTCCAAGTTAACTTAAACTTTAATTTCCATGTGGAATTTGTGGCTTTTTGATATACCTCGTAGATCTAAGGTAACATCATAAATATTGTGAAGTTTGCAGGTTTTTGTTTGTTTTAAACTGAAGACCTTAAGTGTGATAGTATTGTTTATGTCATGGGAAAAAAAAGGGTGCATGTTTGCACACAACGCAGTTTTCCTCCCCTTTTTATAGTTTCTAGCATTCTTTTTATCTTTCATAATACCTATGCATGGCCTCAGGATATGGGTGGCTTTTACAGAGTTGAATTTAGATACAGTATTTTATCTTCCATTGATCGCATTTTGTAAGATTTCTAGACTTACTCATGCATTTTATGTTTGCCTATGGACCGTCATAAAATAGTTTGCTTATAGTTATGCTGTAAGTGTAACAATGCCAATACATCTCACTTTTTTGAATGCTGCACAGAATTCTCTTTTCCCAGCCAGATGATGTTGCAGACTTACCTGGAAGATTACTTGTTAGCAAGATTATGCAATGTAGCTTTTGTTCCCAAAAATGTGCTTCTCCATCTCAAGTCTGCCCAATCCTGCCCTTAACATTGGAATTTATTCTTAGAAAGCCATCTCTAATATCCCCCAGAACGGTTCAAACTTCAGCTTAATGACTAGAGGTTAGGAAAAATGGTACTCAAGCTGGTTTGGAAAATGTTGTATTTGCAAAAGTGGGAAAGGTTTCTGAACTCAGGATGACTTGAACTTGAGAGGCTGTGCTATGTGCTGTAAAATAATTCTTCTTTTTCACTGTAAGGGTGACAAAGCACTGGACCAGGCTGCCCAGAGAGGTTGTGGAGTCTCCTTCTCTGGACACATTCAAAATCCACCTGGACGTGTTCCTGTGTGACCTGGTCTGGGTGATCCTGCTCTGGCAGGGGTTGGACTGGATGAGCTTTTGAGGTCCCTTGCAACTCCTAATATTCTGTGATTCTGTGATTCTACTTTGGGCACAGCTAGGATAACTGGAAATATGGTTAAACTGTAAGACTTTTATTATTATGTTAAGATCAACTTCTGCTTGTTGGGAGTGCAGGGAAGTGTTGCTTTTTGGTTTTGGTTGTTGGGTTTTTTTTGCTACTGTGAAGGGAACCTTCTAGCCAAATCCTTTTTCAGGAGGTGCTTTGAAGGGCTAATTCCCATTAATGTCCAGTTCAGCAGATGTTCTGTATCATGGGATGAAGCAGGTCACAATCTGCTTCTCCTTCAGTTATTGTCACAGCTACATCCATCCTAGCTACTGATTACAGCTACTGCACGACAGACTCAGTGGTGCCACATCATTGACTTGAGCACTGTGTGTGCAGAACTGTGAAAGCCATAATGTGGGCACGAGACCTGATATGAAGAAAGACTGTTCATCTCAACCAAGGAATCCTTGGAGACACAACAGTAAGCAGAGAAGCCCTAAGGAAGTATTACAGCTTATGTGTATAAATAAGATTATGTTCTGAAAGATGCTGAGCAGCAACTCTGAATAAAATCAGTAAGAAAAGAGAGTGTGCAGAGCAACATAAAGTAATGCAAAGGAAGTACTGTAAGTCTAAGAGCATTGGAAGTTTGAAAGAAGCTGTTATGACATTAAAAACAGTGAGACCTATAGGACTACACTCCAGTAGACTTGATTATAAACTTATGTGAGCACTGGTGCTTAGAGGTTTGGGAGAGGAGAAGGTGAATAGATCATCAGAAGAACTGTAAATGCCAAGAGAAAAGACTAAAACATCATAATACTGTAATATCCTTATGTGGGGTCAGATAAAAGGGTGCAACTTTAGAATGGGAATTGTCATCTGATTATCCGCTTCTGCATGTGGAAATCTAATGGATTCTGAAAGACTTCTTAATGTGCACTTTTGAATGAGATTCTGTAATTCCTGTTTTTTTCCACTAATAACAATAGAAGTTTGGGGTTTTTTTTGCTGAGATGTATGGTGTTACAAATGCTGTGATTTTTTTTTCCTCATTAGGAAGCACAGAAAAGGGTCTATAGTGCATTAGCAGAGAACAGCTGTGTCTTTATAGCATTTTTCCTTACTGTTAACTTAAGTAAATCATGAGGGATGTAACCATAACCATTAACCTGATATTAGCCGAATTAAAGCTAACTTACTCTTCAGTCTCTACCTGAACAAATGCATTCATCAGTCACCTTCATGAGTTTACAGAATCCTAAGATCCTTTCTAATGGATTGTATAAGCATCTGCAGATTTTAATGCCAGCCATCTTTTGGCCGTGTCCTCTGCATGAAAGGAAAAATGGTTCAAAGCTGTTGTGAGAGAGGATGGAGTTGAGTTTTCTCCCTTCCAAGGCAAAACTTGCCTTTCTTCATTCTTAGCACAAGTCTGTAACTCCTTCAACCTCACAAATTCTGCCTTTCAAGAGATACATACAGTTTATGGAGAGGTAGTACTCGAAACCTGAAGCCAATGTTTTTTCCTACCATCTACAATACTTAAGATGTATTAAGATGTTTGTTAAATGGTAAATGTTTATTGAAGGCTATTAATGATTACTTGCTTTTAGAAGCACTGATATTTTCTTGTGATATTCATGTACAGCATTACTTGAGTCTAAAGTTTCAATGCTCTGTGGCAGATGTTTCTGCCAGTCCGTTAGACCTTTCTTAGTCTAGTTGATCTTCAAGATCTGTGCTATTGGAAAAATGCTAACTGAACCTGCCCCACACCTTTCTTAGCACTTGAGAAGCATGGGCTCTGATTTCCCAAGATTTAATCCTACTCTAAATTAAATCTTATCTCCAGCATAAACTGGTATCTATTTTAAAAAGAGTGGTAGCTCAATTTCCTGTGCTTCCTCCAGCCCTCATCTTATCCCTGTGAGTTCTTCGAAAGTCGCCATTAATTTCAGCTTTCCAGCTATTAATTCCCATCTTTAAACCAGCCTAACCTTTCCTCTGGATTGTTGCCAGAGGCTTTGCACCTGCTTTAGGAGGAGTAGTAACTCCTTTACGGTTTGTTCCATGGGTCTTCAATTTTAAATCACAGGATCATAGAATCATTATGGTTGGAAAAGACCTTTAAGAGCATCAAGTCCAACTGGTATCTAACTCTGCTATCCATGATTCACAACTAGTTTCACCTCCAGAGTTTCTCTTTTCCTGAGGAGTCACAGTCTAAGCTGTAGTCATGTGTCTCAAACCTGCTTTAGAAAGAGTGACATTACATTCCTTCCTGTTTCTTCAAGCTCTTATTTTAGCTGCATGAGCATGTCAGGACCTATAACTCAGCCACATATGCTCTCCTTTTTCAAGCTCTATCCTTAACCTAAATTGCATCTTTCAGCAGTGCAGTGAGACTTGACGTTCCTTACAGCCAGTGGCAGCATGTTTACACCTCTGTCCCACAGTCCTCACGTCACCCTGAAGACTCTCAACCCACAGCATGCATCTCAGCCCTGCTTCTCTACTTTGCTGAAAGATAACTCTAAAAGCAGTCATAGGGCTGGTTAGTACTTGCCTTAACTGGAGTGACAGTTAAGACATTTAGCCCTGTTTCCTCCTACTTTCATTTTGGGAGCATCTGCAGAACTGAAGTAGTGCTGAATCTTGAAGGGCTTGTAGGGCTGAAGTGAGTGCTATAGACAGGAGAGGAAGATACAGTCCAGTTTACAGTATTTGGGAGAGAGTGAAATGTGTGCTGGACTTTTGAAGACCTACAGACCTAAAATGGGGCCGGTATAAGTCATATGTCCAGAGTAGCTTCTAACCTTATTAATACACTTCTATTGTCATTTTTTCTGTGGTTTCACTTGTCTCTAGTGATCTAAAACTCACTTCAGCTTCATAGTCCTTAACTACAGTCTAAGCGATGACCATTGGACTGTTCTTTGTCTTCCCATGCTAGAAACACTTTTAAAGATCTAGCGCTAAAGACTTTTCCCCTCATCCCTGAATATATCCATGGCCATATGACTTGTACTTCCCATTGAAATTATAAATATTAAACTTGTGCTTTCACCATAAATGTATCAGATGGAAAAAAGCTATATATCTGTTGTCATTTATAGTCGTTCTATCACCCAATGACCAGATTTAATAAAATAAGAAAAAACAGTATTGCTAACACTATTAATATAAAGTACACAAAATTATAATACTCAGCCAATATAGTGGGGGAGTAGGCCTCAGGAGTAGAACGGTGGGTGAGTCCCTCTTAGGAATGGGAGCCATCAAAGAAGAAGCCATCCCCAGCAAACACCCCAATTAATATTGAGCATAATGTTTATGGTATGGAATGCTTTATATTGCCCAACTTGGTCATCTGCTCCAGGTTTCACTCTCCCCAGCTCACTGTAAAGAAAAAGTTGGCAGGACAGATGCAACACCAAAACTGAAAACAATCCTTGATCACTACAAAAATCTACATTCCAGTGTTGGCTGAAAACTAAAACAGTGTCTTATCAGCTTTTTCCCACTGAAAACGAGTGCTGAAGTCTTTTTAGAAATGCAGTTTTACTGAATGGAAAACTGTTTCTAAGATTCTATCCCAGTAAACCAGGACAATCTCTTACTCAGTTTGGAACTAGAGTTAGAGTTGCATTTTGGAATATTCTCTGAAAGATGTCCAGCAATGAGTCTAAATTAAACATACTCCAAATTCCTATACAAAGATAGCTGTTCTCTCATTTATCATTGCTAACATCAATCAATCTATGCTGATCCATAACTTTAATAGTAATGAATCCGGCTGCTCCTGTCCTCTTCCTAACCTTGTGGCAGGTGTTTATGGAGTACTGAATTTAGTTCTTTGTTATTGTCCTGGTTTACTGGGACAGAATTTTAGAGTCAGTTTTCTGTTGAGGAAAACTGTGATTCTGTAAGGACTGCAACACTATTTTGTGGGACCAAAGTGATAAGACTTTATTATAGTTTTCAGCTAATACTGTTATGCGATGCTCAAGGTCTTCACCAGTCTTGACGTAAATAAGTGCAGAGGCTGGGAGAAGCGAAAACCCAGGGGAGTTGACCCCAAGCTGTCCCCAGGCTCAACAATTAGTATGATTCCATACCATAAACATCACATTCACAATAAACTGGGGAGTTTTCTGGGAATGGCGCTCCTTCTTTCTCCTTCTCCTTCTCCTTCTCCTTCTCCTTCTCCTTCTCCTTCTCCTTCTCCTCCTCCTTCTCCTCCTTCTCCTTCCCCTTCTTCTTCTCCTCCTCCTTCTCCTTCTTTCTCCTTCTTTCTCTTCCTTCTCCTTCCTCACAATACTGTCTAACTTTGTGTAGTTTATAACTGTTATTGTTGTTGTCATTATTATTATTATTATTACTGTTATTATTATAATATTTCTATTTCAACCTACAAATCTCCTTTATTTTTCCCAACCCCCCTCCCCAGGTGGAGAGGAGTCATTTGGTGATAGAGCAACTGTATAAACTGCAACACTAGCCTAGCAACACATAAGTGTTACTTTCTACGCTGTGTTTACTTTGATAAATAAGTAAATTGAGTTTATAACTAAGCAGTACAAATCATAACTAAATTTTTAATTGAAAAGCATGCAGGAACAATGTATTCACATAAATAACTCACTATACATATACGTATTTTTACACTTAGAGATTACAGTCTCTTCTACAGAAAGCTATCATATATGCTAATAGGACTAAGAAAAAAGAAATATTTTTTTTGTGTAGCCTATCCCTGTGCAATTATAGTACATTCTCAGAGCCTAAGGAAAAAGGCTCACTCCCTCTCTTCCCATAGGGCTAGATTTTTCCAAGAAGCTCCTCTTTAGGAGGAACACAGCAAGTACTTTGTGTGCTGTGCTCTCTTGAAAAATATGTCAGCCTTCTATGGTGTCTACATGGCAGCTGATCTCTTCGAAAACCTGGCTTTCATTCAAGTGAACCAGCATATTTGTACATAGCACAGTCTTCCTCAGTGGACACATGTTAAAAAAGCTGTATACGTACTGTGATTTTTCATATAGATTGAATTTAATCTAATCACATTTTCACTGATGCATTCAAAAATACTTCTCAAGAAGGAATGTTTCTAGGCAGCTGCTCAAGTATGTTTCTTCAACCATTTGACTGGTAGAATTTTTAAAATATTTAACCCATTTGATGATTAAGTGTACTTATAGAATATATTCCATCTTGCAAAAACTAAGATTACTAATTTTGCAAAAGACTCACTGTGGATTAAGCCACTAGCCATAGGTAGTAGAATTTAGCTGGGAAGGTTAATGCTCTTGGAGTAGACAGGAAGCAGAGTAGGTTGGAGTAGAAAACCCAGATTATAATTAATCAATAAACACAGTTTGTTAATACAACTTCTGTAATGGGAAATCAGTTTTCAGATTTTGAATTTTGAGCTACTATTAGATTAGATTAGTTTTATGAAGACATTTCAGTGAATGCTCTGTATCAAGTGGACATACACTAGACTAATTCTTTGTGCGTTTATTGTCAACTTCTACAACTTTTATAAGGAGGATGATGAGAAATGTAAAAAACCACTAGCAATACCTAAATTTCCTGGAGTGCTACAGATGTTCTGAGCGCTAAGGTTTTGCCAGCATCCTGCTGCCTCGAAAGATCACCAGGCTTGTGGCTGAAAACAGTGATGTTTAGTGATGTTAGGTGAAGTAAGTTAGTTAGTTGCACCCAGCAGCTGTGAATCCCTGGGAGACCTCCTGCTACAGGGATCCTGTGCTATCCTGGGATAAATTAGAAGTAACAGCAAATTCTATAATACAGTTTACTGCAAGTAAAGAAGGTCCTTTATTTCCCTTGGACGGAGATTGACATGCAACTGCAGATTTATCTTGCCTGTTTTTTGGTAAATCATAAAGGGCATGGACCTAAAGATCTATGCTTATAGTAAAAAACATTACTCTTAGCCAAATTATACTGCATCTTTTTGATTTATAGCTTTATGGCATGCTTGTGGTTTTGAATCTTTTACTGTGCTTTTAGTGTGAGAAGTTTTGAACACAGACAGATGCTTTGTTGCTTGCCAGTAGGAAAGAGAAGAGTCTTTTGTAAAAGCAGCAGTTCTAGTGAGAATTCCATGGCTGAGGTTCCTGCTAGTCTGACCTTTCTTTAAAACTGTATGCAGCAGTCTTTTTTTATTTTTTATGAGATGAAAAGGATTGATAACCTTGCTTAGCCTTGCTCTATGCTATGTGATTTACCTTAATAAAATACCATTTTGCCTTGGGCTTTTTGCTGACTGGGCTGTAAGACTTGTACCCAAAAATGTGTTTGTCAGTATGTGTCACATCTCTTCTTATCTAACTTAGTCTATCTGCCTATTTATGTAACCTTCTGTATCATCAAATACTTCCTCAAAGCACAGGAGTTCTAGAAAATGCTTTGTCACAGAGATATCGGTGCAAACAACCTGTGTTTCTCATCTTGTTTCTGTAATGATGCTGCACACTTGTGTTATGTAGTACCATACAGCTGTGACTGCCAAGGATCTCATAATTAAATGAGGCTGTGCTTCCAAGGAGAATTAAGAGCAATTACAGGACTATGAACAATTAACATTTGATTTCTGATTTGCTTTGTTTCCCTTTCTATCTGTGTAATGAGAGAGCTCGCAGTAGCAGGGAGATGCTATATGAATGAGCTATATAAATTTCTCAGAAAGTGTGGAGGATAGGGAAATACAGAAGTGGTAACTTCAGCACTTTTTCTGTGAAAATAAATTTCTGTGAATGGTGACTCTATTTGTCTGTCCTATAAAAAGTGAAAGACTATCCTGTATGTGAGCAATTTGGAAAGAAGAGTATTACAAACCAAGTAAGGGTATAAGGCATGCTTGACTGGCCAAGAGGGAGAGTAGGGTGCAGCAGTATGTATATGCCAACAAAAGGGTTTAAAAATGTAAAATGCTGTGGTGGAAAGAAGTCTGATTACAGCTGGATGTTTGTAAAACTTGTCATGAATAGTGGGGAGCATATGGTCCAAGTGGGTGGTGAGTAAAAGAACCTAAGTGACAATTATGCTGCTGAGTTCATAGTGAATCAAAGCCCTGCTCTATGGTAGGGGCACTGGAAGCATTCGCTAGGCCACTTCAATGCGTTTGTTTTCTTTCTGTTACTTACTCTTGTGCATGTTTTGCTATGGGATCAAGGGGAATAGAATAACTAGATATCTTTTTCAGTAAGATGTCTTTATGATTGTGTATGTTGCGTTTATGTGTGGTGCTGGGGTTTGTTTGTTTGTTTGTTAAAACTTTTATTGCCAGTTGTGCTTAATATCTGATCTCTTAGTCATCTTTGAAGATTAAGCAAAACCGGTATTGAATGTGTTTGGGATTTTTGCATTTGTTATTTGCTTTATTGGGGAGGTCCTGGACTTGGATTTTTCTAGGTCTTATTTTTCTGTTTCTTATTGCTGTTTGCATCTTTTTGCAAATGTGTTTTGCACTGCAAACCTGATTCAGATGTTACATGCTGATGTTTTTCTCCTGTGTTTGTCAGCATTGCTGACTTCATTTAATGCATCTGTGAGTTTGACCTATAGCTCTCTTGTTGCTGTTCAGCTTCTCTCACTTCTTATTTTCCCCGGAATCGTGGGCTCTGTTTCTCACAATCTCATTCAAAACACCTTCACACATTTATATTCTCAAATGCTTTATTAGTCAGGTCCAAAATAACTGCATCTTCCAGATTTTTTTTCTGTCTCCTGAAACAAAACTTTTCCTCAGCACATTTCATGGTTTTTGTTGCTTAGCCTGTGCCAAGGTATATGTTTAGGAAGCCGGGACTTATCATCAACAGTTGCAAATGTCTTTCCTCAGTCCTACCATACAAGTAGTACAGAACTCTAAAGCTAATCTTGGAAACACCACAAAGAACCTGTTCATCTACTACACAGTTATGAAGTAGAACTGATATCTAGGGCTTTCATGTATTTTGATGATCTCTTGGTTTCCTTCTATTACTGTCAGCTGACATAGATTAGGAAAGGCTGAACTTAGTCCTAACTTACCCTAGGATTGCTATTTGTGTGCTGTTTGGTCACAGCAGCACATCAGAGTCCTGCAGCTCACTGTCTTTGTACTACTCTAGCATTCTGCCTGAAATGAATATGTGAAGAAGACATGAAAAAAGGCAGCAGGAAAATAAGGATAAGGGACACAAGGAAGTCAAAATGCATGCAGATGCCTGGGAATGGACAGTAAACTTTAACTGGAGAAGCTTGAACCAGTTTCTCCAACAAAAAGCTAGTTTGATTTTTACGTAGTATGTTGTAAATGCATGAGTGATACTTGATAGGGAAGTGGGAGAAGACAGAGAATCTCTTTAACTGTATGCTTTGCCAAAACAAATCTGCTTCTTGTAGATTAGGAGGGCATTGAAAATACGATTATGTGTACTGTGGGCTCCAGCAGGTTTGCTGAGCTTGGCCAAGGAAGAAAGCAGAATCCTCCTGAGATTCTGGAAGACTAAAATAGAGAATTGCTGATATGGCATAAACATTTGCTTCAAAGAAGTGCTGATGGAGTGGGGAAGGATGGGTTTCAGATCACAGGAAGTGCTGCCCCATGTGTGCTGCAGTTAGATTACTGCCCCGATGGTTTGTTAGTTGTAGTGCAATATCTGTGCTTCCATATTGGAGCTGCCTTTCTGTTAAAAAAAGCTTGTGAACTGACACAGGTACTTCAGCTGTACCGGTAAACAAACTACCCGAGCTGTAATGCTTCAGACTAACTTCAGTTTTGAGGAGCTGATTGTCTCTGTAGCACTGAGATACTTTCTTACGGTTTTTATGGCTCTACTTGCTATGGTATGACTTTGATACACTTGTGAGGAGAAGCACATACAGGTCACTTGTCTCCTTGGAAACCAGAAGATAAAATTGCTCTAGTTGTATCTGTTGCCTGTATTTTGATAGAAATATTTTTTTGTTTCCCAAAGAATAGCTACCTAGACACTGAGGCAGTAACCATTTGGTAATTTTCTGTCTTCTGCTAAGGCAAGGGGGTCTCACAGCAGAAGAACATTAACAGCCCTCTTAATTGCCAAGCTCAGATATTTGCCTCAAGCGTCTTGCATTCTAATTAGAAAACAAAGCATTACAAGGTGTTCCCTTCATGTCCTACTCCTGAGAGCTCGTGTTTCTCTGCCTTTCATCCAGTCTTTTCTTCAGTGCAAGGTTGTTTCTATACAAATATTTAAAATAAAAGCCTTGAAGAATATGTGTTTTCTATAAAGCTTAGACTGCTAATGGTAAAGAATTAATTTATAATATAAGTCATTGAAGTAGTTGTTATCCCATGGAAATACTAATGCTGCACTGCAAGGAGAATGAACATGGGAAGGTGCTAAAAGTCTGGTAACTGTAGGTCAGAAACACTTCAGCAGGTGTAGAAGAAGAGCTCTGTTCTCTTTAAAAGACAGATACAGTGTGACAAGTGATTTTTACTAATAGTGTTGTGGTAACAAGCAGCAGCTAGATGAATGCTGTCTTGGGAATTTTTTGTCTCTGAGCATCTTTATTTACTAGAATATTTCTTGTACATTGCAGTGTTTAAACAGGGAAAAATGACATCCTGCGGTGAGCCTACTTGGGTTTCATCTCTATCACAGCTATTGACCTTTTTATTTTTCTTTTAGGCATTAGATAAAGGCGTAATAAGAATGTTCTCCAGTATAATACGTACATAGATATACAGTGTGATACACCTCTAAGATAATAAAATTGTTCCTGCAACGCAGAAAAAGTTATTTCAGCCTTTGGTCTATCTTTGATTCCTCTCCAGATGCCACCTATGAAGTGTTACACAGGTAACAGCAAAGACCCAAGCTTCTTAATTCGTACTGTCCTTTATACCACCCTTTGCTTATAGAGGGAAACCACAAGGTCTTCTGCAGTGTTACACTTCTAAGAGGAGCAGAACAAATCAGTTTCCAAGACGAACAGAACAATGTAAAGCAAAGGGGTTTGACTTGTGAAATTTCAGGTGAACAAATATCAAATATCAATTTAAGTTGATCAGAGGAATTGAGTGCTAAGACAGCCTCAAAGTCCTCTGGTTGAACAAGCAAGTGCCTAACATGTATCTCCCTGTGGAGGAGGATGTATTTTGTTTTTTCTTCAAAAAATTGGTAAACACTTTCTTTAGAAATAGCTATTTTCACTGTCAGGAGTCTGTTGCACCGTTCTGGAACAGTGGCTGGGTTTATGCTGTCCTGCCTACCTCTAGAGCTGACTTTGTTTCTCACATTGCATTTTACTGTGGGCTAAGGCATCTAACTGGCAGATCATTTCTCCAGTACTGTTAACGATTTTGTAATTAATATAGCATATTAATTAAATCCACATTGTCTCTCATGGGAAATGCAGTCTCCAAGGCTGCTCTATTCTGTCAAATTTCCGAGCTACTAAAAAATCAGGAAGAATTGCCCTGCTGGTAAAATGTGCATTTCCTTTCCACTCTTTGTTGTGTGCCCTGGTTTTTATCAGGCTCTCGGAGGCTGTTGGTGAAGATGGAGTCGGATATGCCTGTCTAAAACACTTCTTAATTTTTATTCTTTTAACTTCATATTACTAGAAGCTGGGTTTTTTTTAGGGGATCCAGACATTAAAACTTGTCTGTTTGCAGTGTTCTTTGATATTTTGCTGTGCTTTGTACTAGGAATCTTGGATTATTATTATTATTATTTTTTTAATTAAAACAAAGCTGCTGGAAACACAATAACAGGGGGATCATAGGTACAAGGTAACGTTCCTGGTAAGAGCATCAGTGTTTATCTTAATTTTTTTTAGCTAAAAAAACCAAACGCCTTATGAGTCTAGGGGAGTCTGGATGTACTGAGTGTTTTGGAGCAAGTCAACAGATTAAACAGTTTTACTATGACAGAGAACCTTCTCAAGAAAGTAAAATGATCCTGCATGATAAATGATTTCAGAAGATAACTGCAAACATTGCTCATTGTCTATGTTGCACTTCACATTCATTGGAAGTTTTTCTGACTCTGTATCACAAGCTTGTAATGCTCACCAAGGCAAAAAAGAGCAGTCTAATGGGAAAAACCGTTAATCTCTGTTCAAGGGCTAACACAGCCTAATGTTTGTAATATATATTGCAAACTTAGTATTATATTGTAACACAGCTAGCTAGCAGTAAGTCAAAAATGCAAAACACAGTTCACTATTTTGGAGAACTAGATTCTATTAAATGTAAGGTTGATATGAATGCTATGGTACAAAAAAAATATCAGATACATCACTGTGAATATCTCAGTTTGAAATGTGGATTTGACTCTCAGTGAATTAATGACAAATATAGTTGATGAGCAAAACTGAAATAACGAACAGAATTATCCCTATCAGAATTCTAACTACTAATAACTAATCACAGTGCACATTTCTGATGAAGCTTTGATAAGCATCTTCCATTGGCCAGATTGCTTGACATGGTAATATCAAGTCCAGTTATGTATGGGTAAACTTGGATGAAAATAGATAGGCTGTCATTAGACCATAGCTTATTCCATACCATATTAGTACCATCTGTGAGCTTTTTTTTTGTTTCGGTTTGTTTCGGTTTTTTAAAAATTTCCTAAGCTGGACTGCATTTAGCTACTGTAAAGGTTTGTTCCTTTGTTTATTTTTAGGAAAACTCCACCAAAACTTTGATATACAGCACAATACTCTAAAAAGAAAATGAAACTATCTAGAAGTAGAGAAATACATTAAAAACATACATTAAAAATCAAAGTTGCTTTTGGATAGACACCTGAATTCTTACAATAAAAGCTATTGTCATGTCTTTGGCTGGAAATTAACAAAATTTGAGCAGCTTAATTTTTATTAAGCAAATGAGTTAACAAAATTTCAAATGTTAGGAGCAAGTGCCATGGTTGTCTAGAATTGCTCACTTTTGTGTCCTTGTAACCAAGGCAGTGTTAAGGGTCTGCGCAGCTTGGTGGATGATGCTGAGGATTAACCTCTATGGGTTTTTGCCTGTCTCATAAACTCGCCTTTGAATCTGATCGAGGGACTTGGCATGCAAATACGTCCATATTATCTGCTGACATGACAAGACTTAAGAGTGTCTTGATACTTATTTTATTCCCAGAAGAGTAATAGAATGGAAACCTTTAATTTGGATATATAGTGTCAGTGCAATGATATTGAAACCTAGCAGAACTGGTTTGTAGCAGGGCTGTTAAGTTTGTATCTTCTAGTTCCTGGCATTTCTAAATGATAGATTATATTTTGGTGCTCATCTCTGAGGATGTCATGGAGATGTTTGCAAAAATAAAAATCCAAAAGCAGCCGCATTGCACAGCCGAAGAAAAAAGCTACAGCAGCTTATGAAGACAATGCAATAATAAGTAAAAGTCTGCATGTAAATAGTGTATGGTGCTCCAAATAAAGCTTAAGTTGCCATAGCTGAAGTCTTATGTGCAGAATTTACAGGGCCCAGAGTACAGCCTTATCCTTTCAGGTCTGTCTGGAAAGGAAGATCAAAAGCCCAAACTATTTTTTAAAAATAAATTTTCTGTGGAAGAATAGTGTTTCTCTACAAACTATGGGTACTATAAAGGCACTTACATGCCCGTATCAATTAAATTTTTCTCTATTGAAATTGGAGAAGACTGTTGTAGGAAGTGGAGATAAGAGATTTTTGTTTTCTTTAAAAGACACATAGCATTGACTTGTTGCCCTTTCTGAATCAGATGTGTAACTCCATGCAGTTTAATTCGGCTTCCATGTAAATCAATTGTGAATTGTCTCACTCTTTTCCAGTTACTACCAAAGCATTCTAATCATTCAGGATTGATCTAACAAGCCCTCCCTAGAATACTTAATATCATAATGCTTTGGTAAAGACTAATTTAGTTTTTCTGATCAATACTGTCAGGTTTTTAGGCCTATTAGGACTAATCACCAAAACCAAATGAGTGTACTAAGGGAAGCTGGGGTTGAGTCACAAATCCTCGCTGGCTATGGGTGGCCTGATGTTCCTTCATTTCCAGATCAAACCCTACCTTACCTGTAGGCATCCAAGATTTTTACCCACTTTAAGTTTGTCTATGGCACTGGTATGAGTATTTAACAGTAGAAAGAAAGCAGGATTAATAATAGAATTAAAAAATATTGCCTAATAGGTATGTATTGAAATGATAGTTTGAATTTCAGTTGAAGATAAAGTTTGTGTAATGCTGCTCTACTTTTGTTAAGATAATTATTTAAAGTTGGCATTTTATTACTCGTGATATATCAATGCTTCGTGGAGGATCTCTACAGCTAGATGTATTTTATTGAATATGTTTTTCTTTGGTGTGCACAGTTACATTAGTAACTAACTGCAGCTTGGCTTAAGATATTTTTATCCCACCCAGAGGGAAACGGGAAAAGAAGCTTGAAAATAAAAACAAAAGCATATGTTTTCTTCTAATAAGTGTTTAGTTTTCTTATGAGTTTATAAAACCTCTGGAATTTTTAAACTGCTTACTGCATAATACTGTGAATTATTTACATGAGTCAAGGTTATATGAAGGTACTTATCAGCACAGTGACATTTTCAAGATGAAACTTTTTTTTTTTTTAAATTGGGATGCTTTGGATGTTTTATTAGATTAGCCTAACACTTAAGGGGAGCTTTTGCAAATACTGTCTCAAAAAAGCTTTTCCAGGAGACTGCAAGTGAGCTTACTTTCCAAAATGCTTGAGGTAAATATGCTTGAAGTTAATTAAAATGTAAAACTTGGTGCAGAACTTCCTGTGTTTCCTGTGTAACAGACATAAATGTGTAGGAAAGGCAGATTGGGAAGCCCTCGTTCTGTGGCAGGGGTTTTACTCTGTATAAAACCTGGTAACTTTGATAAACTATTCATAGATTAAAGGGCTCATGAGCATATGGGTGTTTTTAATCTGGTCCTAAGGGCTATGTGTGAAGTTTTAATAGTGTCTGAAAGAGATACATTTGTATTATTTCAGCCATCACCTGTTATTTAGTTTGCATCACTTGATGCTGTACTGTCTGTTAAAGTCTAAGCTGAGCAGCTCTGAAACTTCTATTTTTTAACACAATGTGTTTATAAGAATAATACATTGTTAGGTCACTGGGAAAGCAGAACACTATTGGGGTGCTTTTTCAAAGAAAGCAACTAATTTCATAATTCTTGTGGGTTTTTTTGTTGTTGCTGCTATAATGCCAGGAGAAGTTAATTTACCAACTGTTACATATCCTGTTGACCTGTCCTGGTTTTACAGAAACTGAAGCACAGACAATTTGTCAAGCATCTTTAGTGCAGTATGCTAAAGCTAAAGGGGAATGCTGAAGTTTTGCAGTTTCTTAGAAACATTGGATTGACCTTGTTTGTTGGCTTAAAAAGAAAAGTGAGGATGGTATGTTTGCTGTGTTAGGATATTGAGGCTGTTTGCTAGAAGTGCTGATTCTACTTGTATAAGTATTTTTGCAGGGAAGAGCTATAACAGATGTGTTCAAGAGGATGCTGAGAAACAGCAGTGCATTCACATATCTTCCAGCTTCTTCTTTTGCCTTGTCACATGGCAATAAATGTGGTAACAAATGCTGTTATTTTTGCCATGTAACTCCAGTCTCCTTGAGTAAGCATGCATGTGGCTTCCTATATTTTATTGTGACTAGTCAGAAATCATTAGATAAGAAACGGTACTTGGATTTTACTTCAGCCAAATCTAAGTAGTGCATTTGTGGAATATGATAGAAGCTCTCTTATATGCATATAAACCAACATCCAGTAAACAAACATGAAAAGTGATCAAATATTAGAGCCTTTGCTGGAGAGTCAGGGAGAAGATCTTAAAGACTTGGATAATTTCCTGTAATTTTTTTTTTTATTAATAAAAAAGGATCTTCATTACCTTAAGGTATGCTGTATACCAAAGTGAAATATTCTTATGCAGGCAGTTGCATGCAATATGTAGTAAATTGGTAGTAAGAGCTGAGAGTCATCAGATTAAAGTGCTGCTCTCCATTACAAGGAAATTAGTCTTTTAGTATTTTTTTCTCTCTAAGGCAATTTCTGATCCAAAGAGAAATGGCTGCTCTCAGACATTCAGAAAGCAGGATTTAACAAATAGCATATGATAGCTATGCTGGCTTCAAAGTACAGAAAATCCTCAGAAAAAAATGTCTTCTTACCTGATTCTCTTTGGAGCTGTTGGCAGCAGCTGTGTGGAGTTCAAGTTGTAAAACTCCCCTAAGAGAAAAATACTCAGATGCTAGAGTTTTTGCTAACTGAGTTTTCTGTTTCTTTGTATTGCTATCAGTTCTATGATTTGCAATTAGTATTGCAACACTGAATCACAGAATGAGGAGAAAGGCGATGGTCATTAACAGTTTCTAAGTGTGTCAGGTTTTTTTGAACAAAGCTGAACAATACTGTTATGTGTTTTAAGAGCATACATAATTTGAGTGCATGTCAGTAAGAAAATGTATTGACATTAAAATTTAAAAAGAGCAGAACTTTTGGGCCCCAGCTACAAAGTTTCTATCGCTATATAAAGTAATTTATTAAGGTGAATGGAGCCTTTTGACTTCATTGCAATTTGAAATGCCTTTCCCCTCCAAGAGATCTGAGAGGTGCCTGTTCCTCCAGGACACAAACTCTTCTTTCCTCCTTGTCCTCTAGAGCTGCTGTGTTAAAAGTGTCTTTGCTATGAGATAAAAGGGGTAACTTCCAAAGTGCTGCAAAATTTATCCTGCGTGCTTAGCCATGTTTTCTCACATTCCTCACCGCCTCCTCAGGAAACCTACTCATGTAGCCCTTGCTCTCCACATGTGCACTCTGAATCAAGCCAGTCCTGAGTGGGAACAGTCAATACATTGTATCTCTCAAAACTCTCATGCAGGTATGGCATGGTGAAAAGTTATCTCTGTATGCTTTTTCCTTCTTCACGTCTAATAGTGATTATGATACTCAAGGGATGACTGGGGAGTAATTAGCACAAATAATCTGCTTCTGACTTTGTGATTAAGACCATCTGGGAGACAAGTAGAGTTCTGTTAAGCTGTGGGAGAAGAGTGCTGCTCAATAGGTATCAACTGTGCCCAGAGCAGAGCTGACGAAGATTGCTTTCCCCTTGCATCTGCATGGGTGAAGTGGCTCAGACTTTCACACTTGGGTCTCTGTAGGCTGGGGGAAGCTTGCTGGGAGCAGGCTGGTTTGGAAACTGAATTTTTCTCCTGATAGCTGGTTTGACTAGGCTTAATACCTCCAGTGCTGTTTATCTTCTGCACGAGGCTATGCTAAAATTGAACTCTACAGACATGGAGTGTTAATGTGGAGCATAACCAAGCCTGCCAGAATTCAAAGAGCGTCTGGATAATGCTCTTAGTGATATGATTTAGTTTTAGGTAGTCCAGTGAGAAACAGGGAGTTGGACTTGATGTTCCTCTTAGATCCCTTCCAACTTCAGATATTCTATGCTTATATGATAACTTTCAATTGTAATATTTTTTTTTCTGTTTGGGAATGCTGCTCTTCCTGAGGCTTTAATATGAAGTTCCTGGACACTACAGTTGCAACAAAGGTTTGGAGCTTTTGAGATTTTGTTTTTGTTTTCCTTTTAAACAGTTAATTACATTGTAGGATTTACTGTTGCGGGATGTAATAGAGGGCAAAACTAAGACTTCAGGAAGGAATTATATCTATTTATGAGAAAAAAATAAACAGAGCCAGAGTGTCTAGTAGCCTGGTCATCTGAGATTCAAGAAGCTTCCAAACAGCAGATTTCCAGAAGCAAGTAGGATATATAAGGTACCTTGTTTCTTGTACCTCCCCCTTCTTCCCCTCCCCCCCCCCCCCCCAAGATGCTTTTGGTCTTTGTTAGAGAGTAGCTGATGAAAATAGCTACAACTCTGTACTGAGGCATTTATCTATTCCTAGGTCCAGTCTCAGCTAGGCTGCCAGGTTAGGTCTGAGTGTACTCTTTCTAGGAGCAAATTTGAGACCTTAATCTACTGGATTTGGATGTGGAAGGTATGACCAGAAAATGATGGTGGTGGAGAGGAAATAATGGTCATTGGTATCCTTTGTGCCACGCTTTCCAAGGCTGTCCTCTCTAGACGAAGCCATCTATCTGGCAGGCACCAGACATTCTGCATCCCGCCATCTGCCACAACTGGCAAAGTTAGAACAGTTTGTCCATTTATATGTCTTATTTTGAAACATGGATGTGTTTATGAGATACTTTGCATAAAATGACATCAGTGTACAAAACTTGATAGCTCTGAGCCAGATGCTTTTCAAAATTATTTACATAATATTTGCTGAATAATTTTGGCAAGGGAAGTTCTATATGACCTGCTTGTAAATAGCTCGTGGCGGTACTTCTAATTGAAAATTTGTACTATCTGGGTTAGACAGAAGTAAAATCATGTATTTTTCCTCCTTGATAGGATAATGCATAACTCTTAACAATTGCAGACATGAGGTAGTGTTGCTTGATTGCAACCGTTTTAAGACTGTTGCTTGCAAACAGTCACAGCATTTCTGTATTGTGAGCAGTTAATTCATGATTCCGTACCCCCTGCCTTCAAAACTGTGGTAATACTAATGTTAATAATTTACCTTATGAAAGAACACTGAAATAGCTATGGAAACACTTCTTGCAAGGCATACTGTCTTTGTAATTTTATTATCACCCAGAATATAAATACCTATATTATTTCTGAACAAATATAATTTGAAGTATGTAATGGAGTCTTGTTAGGAAAAAACCTTGCTGCTTTTCTTCTCCTTTTCTACATTGTCGGCTTCTTTATCATCTTATCCTGCACTTCTGAAACTACTTTCTCTTCCAATGCTGCATGTGCAAGAAAGATTTAATAAATCTTTGCCTTTGAGGCTGACTTGCACAGATATATTCAGTGTCCATCTTCAGAGTTCAGAGATGGCTACCTGCTGGACTATCAAAAGCCATCAAAACATGCTTCCAGGTGAGCAATGCTATGTCATCTGGTTAGGAATAATTAAGTAATCCTTATTTTCTGTACATCTTTCCTTGGCTTGTATGCAGCCTACTTTTAGCACTGGAACTGGTAAAGATGCTGGGCCCATGTGTCCCTAAAATGTCAGTTTGCAGGGAGAAAACAAGTTGTTATGGTCAGCAAATATTAAGTGGTGTTAAAAAAAAAAAAGTGTTCTAAGCTGCTTCTGTCTGAAGGCAGTAAAACATCCTCAGAGGCGTGTGTGAATTCCCACTTATGTTGGATAACTATTGTCAAAACTATAATTGTATTTCAAACCACTTTGAATCAGTCATGCTAGTACGAACATGAAAGCTGCTACCAACATTAAAACAGGCAGGAATTTCAACAGGGGAGATGAGACAATAATGGACAGAGTATCTTGTTCCAGTCCTTGATTCTGCTTCTCTCAAAACTTATAAAGGCAACTGTTAAATGCTGGATAGAAAGACGAATACTTTGGAAATGCTCTTCTCTTTCTTTTCAAGACATTATCATCCTAAATTTCCTGGACACGTGTTCCGTTTCTCCTGATGGCAGAATTTCAGAGAATGATTGAATCTGTTTCTACAGACTATGCCCAAGGGGAAAATGCTGCTCAACCTTTTGTCTGTTGGATTATATTAATTTTCTTCTATATATTTTATTGTTATTAATTGCTAATATTTGTTACAACCTGTAGGTGTCTTTCAAATAATGCATTTTGAAGGTTTAGAAACAATTTGTCTGTTTGTAATGTAGTAAAACTGTAGGATCCAAAATATATGTCCTACTTTCTTTCTGTTGTGCAACTGCATCCTGAGCTGTACTAACAAGAGTGAAGCTGGCACTTCCCACCCTTCCCCTCTGCTCAGTGCTTGTGAGACATGTGGGGTACCGTATGCAGTTTTGGACTGAGGAGGTGGGTAGAGTGGAGTCCCTGTGCCCAAAGGACAGAACGGCACAAGGGAGTGATCTCCAGGAAAGCGGCTCCGCAGGTCGACAGGGCTGGTTCTGCCCCTCTACTCTGCTCTGGTGAGGCCTCACCTGGAGTACTGCATCCTGCTCTGGGGCCCCCAACATAAGAAGGACATGGACCTGTTGGAATGAGTCCAGAGAGGGCCACAAAGATGATGATTACAGGGCTAGAGCAGCTCTTCTATGAGGACAGGCTGAGAGAGTTGTGGTTGTTCAGCCTGGAGAAGGCTTCAGGGACACCTTATTGCAGTCTTTCAATACTTAATAGGGGCTTATAAGAAAGATGGAGACAAACTTTTTAGCAAGGCTTGTAGCAATAGGACAAGGGGTAATGGTTTTAAACTAAAAGAGAGTAGATTCAGACTAGTTATAAGGAAGAAACCTTTTATGATGAGGGTGGTGAAACACTGGAACAGGTTGCTCAGAGAGGTGGTAAATGTCCCATCCCTGGAAACATTCTCAAGGTCAGGTTGGATGGGGCTTTGAGCAACCTGCTGTAGTTGAAGATGTCCGTGCTCACTGCAAGGGGGTTGGACTAGACAACCTTTAAAGGTTCCTTCCAACCCAAACTATTTTATGTTTCTATGATAGATGAAAGTACTGTAAGTCTATGATTCTAAAAACTGGCCAGAGGAGTTTTAGCTCTAGAACTTAAATAAAACACAAAACTCTGCTAACAAGGGTAGCTGGGATTTGTTGGCATTCTTTTTTGGATGGCATGAAGCAGGACAGCTGATAGTGGTTTCCAGCTGAGTATTATCCTGAACTTGTGGCATCTCAAAGTGCTTTGAGTCATAGGAGAATGGCCAGGATAATATTAAATGTGCAGTGTAGTCTGGGAAACTCAGCACCTTTGGGAATTTAGTCAGCTGAGCTGGGTCATAGAGGGTCTCATGGCTGGTCCAAATAATTGGGAAGGAATCACAACCTCATTGCAAATCTCTCCTGTGTTTTAGTTTGGTTTTGTTTGGTTGGTTTTGTTGTTTTGGTTTTTTCTATAACCTTGTCTTCTATTTACCCAATTCCCTGAGGTCAATGCTTTGAAAGCAGATTTGTCTTATTAGAAAGAATTAATAACACAGTTGCTTGTTGTTACATTTAAAGAGTCTGATTTATAGTAATAGAAGGATCATCTTATTCTGTATGTGGATAGCTTAAAAATAGTTGTGGATGACTGATTCTATTGTAGCAATATAATGTCAAAACATATTAGCTGAAGAAAGGACAAATAACCTAAAATGTTGACTGCATCTTGTAGAACTGTCTTGGTGAAACTCTGATGGGTTTTTCAGTGCAAGCCTAGTTTAGCTTAATGTTCTGTGCTCTAAAAGGCAAAGATGTTCAAGATGACAAACTTATTTAATAGCATGTATTGTTGTGCTAGCTCTGCCAGGGAAGAGCCAAGCATGGCAAAAATGTTCACCAGCAGTCTTGCAATAAAGTTTTGCAAACTACACGTATAGTCAACATCTAAAGTCTCCCTGAAAGATCATCCACAATAAAACTGCTCTCACTAGACTGCTAACAGCTACTGCTGGAATATAGGTTTTGAGACTTTGAAGGGGATTAATTGTATTTTGATAGGTGCTTAAAAAGGCAACCAAAAGAAAACAGAAATACCATATAAAAGTTTCATAAGGCAAATTGAGGACATAAAGGAGAGTGTTGAAATATCCTAACTCTTCCAAACCTTCATTTAAGTGCTTGCTAGCTTTGAAAATTGTGGAGTTAGTGAAGGAGATGCAGCCATTAAGCTAAGAACAAAGCTGTGTTATTTCAAGTCATGTTTCTATAAATAGCCCACACACTACAGCTCACTAAAAGGGTTTGTGCTTAAATGACTTACAAAATATTAGTAAGTCTACCTTGAGTTGTACTTTTCCAAGACTGCTGTGTAATATTATTTATGCAGATACAATAGTAATGGTTTATAAGGCAACATATGTTTAGTTATTTAAAAAAACCCAACAGTTTTGGGGAAAATACTGTGTAATATTGAGCCAGAACCTTTAGGACATTAATACTCATTTCTTACTGTTGGTTTTTTGTTTGTTTTTTTTTAAACTTGGGAATTTGTCTATCAAATGCATGGTATCTGTAGAGGCTCAAAGGAAAGTTAAAAGGCTGTGGAAAACTACCCAGTGAGAGGTAAATGAAAACAATGTTTTGGAAAATGGGCTATGTTTGGTGGAGAGAGAACCGAACTGGAAAAGATTGGAAATAAATTTGTTTTAAAATTGCCTGCACATACCATGTGCTTTAGCACAAAAATTTTCCTTTGCTTAATTTTGCAAGAATTTCTTTAGCTACCCCAGCTCCTGTTCTTAATAGCCAGCAGTGTTATTTTATCAGAAGTTGGGACTGTTACATTAATATCTTGTGGCAGTATTTATATTTAAAAGATGGAGTACATTGTTAACTGGAAAGGTTGCTTAGCAGTTTCTCTCAAAGGATAGATTTTGCTTCAAGTTATTGTACAGTTGTAAGGAAGTAAACTGAAAGTTAAGTAAATTTTCTACCGACACTCTAGTGGCTTTCATGCTTTTTTTATTATTTATGCTCCATGAATATTCCAATGCAAGTAAAGCCTGCTTACAAGTATATGTGTGGGAAAGATAGATGTTAGAAGAAAGATTTTATACACTGTCTCATGATTGTAATTATTCAAAGGACAATGTTTTTGCATAGGAGAGGTTTTAATAAACACTTTAAGGCAAATAATAAGCAAAAATTAAGATGAAAGTAATAATCAGATGGCAAACAAATTCTGTCAGGTTCTTATTTTTGTAAACAAATGATATAAAGAAGATTGAAAATGTGATCAGGATGTCTGGCCCACCCTTTTTCAACTGTGCTGCTGACAAAGTGTCCATCAAGACTATTTATTTACTGTGGAAATCCTTCGCAAAAAAACCCCAACAACCCAGATGGTGTTTTTGCTGGCTATGCTACAAGTGCACTGTAGATGTCTTGGTATTTAACTTGGGACAGATACAGTTTATCTTATCAGCCACTTCTTTCTTTCTGGGTCAGAGCCCATCTTCTGATGCGCAGCCATGCAGTTCCTGCAGCACATGACATGTGCTGCCCAAGGGAGAATGGGCTGTGGGAAATGTCACCCCTCCCAGGCAGCCGAGGAAAAGGGGAGCCTGGGGGAGCTGAACCCTTGCTGCCATAAGGTGCTGTTGGGGCATTTCAAATTAGTGGTATTCTAAACGTTTAGAACTCTGTGTGAGTAAAATACCAGTTCTTTTCTATATCTTCTCTTGCCATGGTTCTAAGGGCTATAACTGCTGTGACTTTTGCCATATAAAATGAACCCATTTTTGGCTTTAACAATGTAATGACTTTAAACCCATGTTTGAGACCTGACTTATGCACATCATTGTTTTCTGTAAGAGATACAGTTGGACTGAGAATACTGCTGTCTGCTGGGGTCCTGACTGACAAATCCTTGTTTGAATCCCTTTGTTTTACCCATGCAGTACAGGTTGCAACATGGAGGTTTAAAATGAAGGACTTTTCTAGTTGCTGGTTTTAGTTTAGTTGCTGTTGTGTTTTTGGTTTTTGGGGTTTTTTTTGTCTTTGTTTGTTTGTGGTTTTTTGTGGTTTTTTTCCTCCTGTGGTAAGAAAACCCATTGCAGTATTTCTGAAATCTCCACTTAGTTTTGCGTTTCCAGAGGATCTTTGTCCTCTGTTCTTGCTGGCCCTGTGGATCATGGTGCCTTCTGCAGGGGTTGATTGGTGCTTACATGAAAGAAGGAAGCCACTGGCTTGGACAAAACTGAGGCATGTGCATTAAGCTAATTTTTCTAGAAAGTAAAAAAAAATTAAAAACATTAAATTCCAGCACATTTTGTGAATGTAAAAACTGATTTTTGTCTGCAAAGTTCTTCAGCACTTGGTGGGCACCCATGCAGTTGTACTAGCACTTTTCAATGAACTGAATATTTTCTTGTTATATGCTGAGTAAAGAAGAAGAAAATATGTGAAAGTTAGACTTGTAAGAAGTAGGGGTTTAGATCAGATGAACTCCAAAGGTTCCTTTCAGCCTTAAAATTATTCTGTGTTTTTTGCTTTTTGTTGGATATATTAACTGAAAGTGCTGGCTGTAATAGTTTGTGCATTTGCAGGCTTTCTGTATCACTTCAGGGCCTTATGACATGTTTTCTGGGAGGTCTCTATCAGCAAGCAAACATTGTTAACCAAGGCCTTTTACCCACTAATGCCAAATGCTTCTTTGAGAATTTCAAAGCCAGTTCAAAATAAAAGCAAATCATTTCTGCCACAGGTCATCTTCTCAGATCATCAGCTTGCTTAATCATAGGCTTCTATGCAGAACTCTGTAGCTCTGTCTCTAATGCACTACCTGTGAGTGTCCAGATGAAGCTCCTCATGAATGACCATTCATCCAGCAGCCTGATGGGTTTGGAAAAGGGCTTTTTGAAAAAGGGTTTGTTTTATTTTAAAATATTTTAAAAGGTATCTTTAGGGATAGAAACAAACATATGCTGGTAAGAGATTTGCTGTGAAGCCAGTTCCCTTCCCATGCTGTGCGGCAGTGTGCGTGCTTCCTCGGATGCCTCATGCTCACGACTATCTGGGCAAGGCTGCTGTGGCCAGCCCTTGGTGAGTCCCTCCGCAGGAACGTCTGGTCATGATTTCCAGAGCTGGGGCTACTGCATGATACTGCAGCGGGGCCCAGTAATCAGTGATGTTTGCACTGTGCTACCAGCACTCTGAAAGTAGTGTTCCTTGGCTAAGAATGAGAAATAACCAACAGAGAGAATAAAGAACAGGTAATCATGTGCTGAACTGCCACTTGGCAGTTGGAAAGCATACTAAAACTGAAAAATATTTGAGAGAATGTAAGACCAGATAATGCTATAAAATACCTTGGTTAGATTAAGTGAAAGTAACGCCACATATTTGAAATCTCTAAAGTTTAAACTCCCAAAGGTAGCAAGTGCTCCTTTCTGTATTTATGATAGTGCAAAGACCATACTCGTATGTTTTATGGGTTTTTCTTTAAGTTATGCCTCTCTCTTTGGAAGATTGATATACACAGATAGAAAAAAATATTCTAAGCCGTATCATGGTTCATTGCAGTTCAGTGCTATAGGTGAGAAAGAATACAGGTAAAATAACTTAGGTTTTAGTAGTCATTTCTGCCACCTGCACTGAGAGTCAAGGAGAACCCTTCAGGTACAAGCTTTGGGAAGCATCCGCTGTTTTGGTAAAAGAGACCTAATAGGTATCTGACATTGTTCTGAAAGAAAAAAAGGAATTAGCCCTCGTGAAACACTGATTACTTTTATCCTCACTGCATGGCAGTTTGGCATGTGCAGCTTCTTATAACAGCATTCGGATACATTATCAAATTAGAAAACAAATGTGTTTCGTTTCTGAATGTGTGTACAGTGATTCTGGAAAAAGAAATAATCTGTGAAATGAATTTAGCATTATGTGATGACGTGTTTCTGGTTGTGAAATCCCTGTGCCTTACACTATAAAAAAACCAAACAATGGCGATTTGTTGACTCAAATAAAACCTTTTTTTTACTGCAAATAACAACTATTTTTTTCAGTACCAAATTTTTGTTAAACTCGAAATCTACAGGAAGCAAGCTTCAAAGAAAATTACATTTATTTTAGAATCACTAGTTTTTGGCTTACTTTATACTTTGAAAAGCATTATAAAAAAGGATCAGAGTCTATCAGAATCAACAGGATATGCAGTCTTTTCGAGGTGTGTAAACCTAAGTACCTTCTTGTCTGATAGAGTCAAACTCTCTTTTTCCTCTTGGAAAGGTAACCCTCTTTTTGGGCATATATTTTTGGTGTCGGAGGACACCTGCTTGTTTCTCAATGGGCAGTACCCACTACAAGTGTCATTTCCCAGGCCAGCATTGAGCCCTCGTCCCATGGGAGGGTGATCAAAATGGGTTTTCTGTATGTTTGCTGAACTTGCCTTTTCCTCAGCAGAACTGTTGCTGGTAGTTTAGAGGTGAAAACAATCAACAGTGTACTTATTGTCCCACCACTTCACCCCTGTCAACAGATGGAACTTGGTCTGTGGGAACCCAATGTTTGCACCATAGCTTGCATTTCTTTGTGTTACAGCTGATTGCTGAATTAGCCACAAGACACAGGCATGAGAGCTGCTGGCTCCTTTCCATGCCTGCCATGGTTCCTCTTGCACAAGCAAAAGCTTGCTCTGTTCTCAGCTAAATAATTGTGGCTCCTCTGCTGTCCCAGCCAGGTCCTTCCCTGACTGCATTTCTTGCCTTAAATCCCAGAAACTGTCTATTTAACAGCTTGGTTGGCTGTAATTTGAGTTCTTTATGAAGAAACTCATGAAAGGGACTCTTCATTTGGTCTGGTATCTTTGTTTTCATAGTTGGGCAGGTCACATTTAGTCTTACGTATGTTGCCTCTCTTCCAGTGTCTTTATACTGTAAGTTTTGGCACCAGTTTAGACTAACGTTTTGAATTTTAAGTCATAAATCTCAGATTTTATTGTAAATTAAAGAACCTAGCCTGTTAGATTCTGATCTATTTGGGCATTGATAAACCAGTTAAAAAAGAGTTAACAAGTGGGTTGAGCTTCCCTCTTGTGGCCGTGCCATGTAACTAAACACGTTCTATGAAACATCTGAGCTTAATATCAAGAACTTTTTCACAGAGGAAAAACTCCACTGTGACCTCCCTTGAGTTAAGATTTCATGGGATTTGATGGTTTTGAAGACCTCGGTTGTTGTTCTGTTATAGGCATGTATGTTGTAGTTACTGTTCATTACAGCTCACATATAGTTTATGTGAAATGAAAAAAAAAACAAAACCAAAACCCAAAAAAAATCCCAATCCAAACCAAAACCAAATCCCCAAAAATAAACTAAGAAGATTTAAGGGTCACAAGGAGTAACAAGTAGCAGTAAGTAGAAACTTTATTTTCTTCTTCTGCCACTTGGAAAACAAATCCCACTTAACTTGCTGAGGCATTTGGTCTCAGGTCTCCTTTCTGACAACCCTCTTCACTCAAGGAGGCAGTTTGGCATGAATGAATTTGATTGTTTCTGTATTGATTAATAGCATCTACCCTTATTTTTTTTGCAGTTTCATATTTGCTCTTAAGTAGAAAGGCTTTTTAAAAAAAACACGTAAATGTTGCATCTTAAATGAGGTGTGTTATTAACTGCTTATAATAGTCAGCAGAATTTAACATTTGGACATATTCCTCCAGGAGTGAGGGCTTCCATCATTTGTTAGCTTCCTAGGACATTTTAATGTCTTTCAGTGTTTATCTTAATCTGGAGAAAGCTTAAAAATCAGAGAATTCAGCATCACGGTTTGAACTGAGGTGTGTGCTTTGGTCTGCCATTAGGTGTGTTGCATGCACAACTGGGACACTTGCTGTCAGTGCAGGCATCTACAGTTGCCTGGTAGGGAGTGACGTGCTGACGGGAACAGTTGGCACCCTAAGCAGTTCATAACGAGAAACTACTTCTCAAATGTTGTGTGCATGGAGACGGTATAGAAGATAATGCAATTATTTTAATTTGAGATTGTATTTACTCCTGTCTTTGGTATGGTATTGTTAACCTTGCAAGACCACGGATGACTTCTTCGTCTTGTCACTTTGTTGTTGTCTAAAGCAGCTTCAGCCTTTGCAGTTGCAACAGATCCTACTCATCCATTTGAAAGGGAATCTTTATTAATTTTCAGGAGATAGTACAGTGATTAGAAAGCTTTACAGAGAGCTTTTGCAGTCCCTCCTGCAATGTCATATCTGATCACATGGTTATGAACATGCTGCATGCATTTGGAGGATGTAATAATGTATACAGTTAGTAGAATATTTTTCAGATAATTGAAAAATCCAGCTGACATTGGCAGCAATGAACCTTAGCTGAAGGTTAAAAGCCTCTTGAAAACATAATACTTAATGAAATAGAAAAAAAAGAAGTGTGATTTTCCTCTTATTAATCTTTATGTTTCAAGGAAACTTTTTTATATTAATAACCACTTTCTTGGTTTTGCTGTAACACAGGTGGTAAAGTAGAAGTCCACATTAGAAGTGATGCTTAGCTGAAGGCATACTAAGATTGTTTGCACAGTGAGGAAATTGTGTCAAGTAGTCACAAGATAATTTGTCTTAATACCTAACAAAACTTACAGATGAAAGTTAAAGAATTGTAATTGCTCACCTGGAAAATAATTTTTGTAGAACAATAGCCACAGTATGTAGAATATTTTAATAAGTAAATAAAAAAAAAATGAAGATAGTATGTTTTCTCCACATTATTCTATACTTCTATACTTTACTATATCATTTCAGTTAATCAATAGGAAAATCAATGTATTACCTTAATCAATATTAGTAAGCAGATATAATTTACTGGTTAGTATACAAGACTTGACACTGTGGGAGTGTTGAGGATAATTACTCATGGATCTAGGATGGTTTTATAGCATGAAGTATTTTTATCTTTTTGAAAGCACATTCAAGGAAAAACATTTCTCTCAATTCACAGAATATTTAAAAATGCACTGCAGCCTGAAAGGAGAGACAAAATCAGTATCACAGTGCGGATCCTGGGGACAGAAATTACTGCAACTGAAAGTCCTGAAATAAGCCTTCTGGTTTTTTCTTGGTAAGATGTTGATCCTATATCCTAAAACACTCCTCATTATGTTAGCTTAGAATTATATGTTTTGATTTCCTGAAACACTTGATTTTAAAATGTTTATTTAAAGTAAATATTTAGCACATATTATTAAGTCAATTTGTTGTCCCATTTAATAATTAACATTTTTAATGACAAGAAATGTCATATCAGTAGTCAGTATTTAACATCGACGACCTCATTGTGTTAACATAATATGGTAGGTATGGTTTTCCTTATTCCGTTGCGATACAACTTGAAAGGTTGTGTCCGTCATTGAAGAATGTTGAGACTAAGGATGATGTTTATAGGATAAATGAAGTATCAGTCATTGTTTATCTTGATAAGCAGATTAAAGAAAGCGGTTTTAATGCTGCTTTATTTTAAGGCTGCTTAATATGGTGAAGAGGTGTATGTGTGTGTGAACATCATTAAAATTAATGCTCTCTTTATTGCTTTTGGAGTAGACTTAACGTGTTTCTGACTGTGGAACTGTAAGTGGCATTGGATCTCTCTGAGGAATTGTCTTTTTTCTTTCTGATGTATCAGACTGCATGATATAAAACCAAAGGCAAGGTTATGCTGGTAAGGTTCTCCATTACATTGTTTTTCTTTAGTGGGAGATAAAAAGGTTCCTTGGCAAGCCATTGCGTTGGGGCACACTGACAGAGTCACGTTCTCTTCCAGCATGTGTCAGCTGGTAGCAACAGAGCGAATATTTTATAAGATTTTTAGTATTTTTAGGTTTTATAAAACCTAAACCTTGCTTTTATAAAAGGTAACAATGCTATCTATTTTTTTGACAAGGGTTCATGATGCCCAAGGTGGATCTGCTTTTTTTCTCTTTTTTGAAATAGAAAATAGCCGTATGGAATGTTGGGTCCTGTAATAAATATCTTGGTACCTCTAGTTTAGTATGGGTGGCTTTTTAAAAGATTGCTGTTGCATATAGATTATAGAGTGAATGGCTAGATGATAAAATGAAAGGATTTGATTCTTAGCTATTATTTGCCATGAAGTAGTGGAGGAACAAAGCTAGCTGACAAGTGGTCATGTTTAGACCTCAACTGGGGATATCTAAAAAGCATCAGATCTCTGACCAGCTATGTGTTTAACTATGGGTTTTGGTTTTTTTCCTTCTGTTACTTATAGTAACTTCAGTCTCTTATATAGAGAAATACACGTCACAACACTGTGATTAACAGCTGAGTTATTGAAGCTATGGCAAGGATTAAGGGTTATTTTGTTCTCAGTGTTGAAAAATAACATCCCTTCAGAGTTGCAGCACTCATTTGATGGATATTATATGTATTTTCTTAAAATATTCATTGACATCTGTACATTTATAATTTACTATGTATCTTAAGTCATCAGAGGAGATTCTCTTTGTACTTTGGACATAGCCATAACTCACTGCAATCTCAACTATATGCTATATTTACAGATACTTCTGAGTCTTGTTATTGAACTTTGGGTTTATTATAGCTGGGAACACATTTCACATGACTGTACACTGAAATTCCATCTTTTGGTTCACTTATAAAAATCTTTATACCCTGTTGACTAGCAGGTTTTTGTATGTCCATATCATTTTGTCCCTGTGTTTTGAGGACCAGTAGACAAGCACGGTTTCTTTTAGTTTTTCCTCATTCATCCACCCTCCTGTGATTCTCTTTTGTGCTGCAAGAGGCTAATAATTCACCTCTCATAATTCAGTTACTTAGGTTTTCAAGTCAAAAAGGATTTTTAATGTCTGAGTTTCCCCAGAAGAACATCAAATGCAACTAGAGCTACAGAGTACTCTGGTAGTACTGTGAAATTTCTAGTTCTGTAAAAGTGAAGACCCTGGAAACAGGATCTTTTTAGATGTCGGGATCTATAATTTCTCTCCTCCAGTCACTGATGATCTTCAGGGGATCTCTGCCTAAGCTCTGCAGATCCGCAGAGTCTCTCAGGAGTCATTTTATAGAGAGAAGAAAGACAGAAAAGTGATGGAATAGCTGATAAAAGGGTCAGGCTGCATCACAGAAAGGAAAAGAAAGAATTAGAGTAGGGAGCAAATCAGTAGATTTAAGGCTGAAAAGATAAATTCCATTATAAAGGAGATAATGTAGGCATCTGGGAGAAGAGTAAATACAGATATGTGATATAGGGGTGAAAATGTAGACCATATAAAACAGAAATGAAATTAAATGAACTCAAATTAGATGAAGAGTGTTTAAAGAAATCACCTGAAAACTGGGAAAAGGAAAATAGAGGAAGGTGGTATCATGTTAGGCATCAAAATGAGCTGTAGGAACCTAGGCACATAAATTTATCCTTTAAAATAAATTAATTAATACTATTTAAAAGCCTGATTGTGCTGTGTATAACACTGTGTAAAGTGAAAAATGGGTAGCTTAAAGTTTAGTCTGCATGCTTTCTTGAACTAGTGACCTCATTGCTTATACTTTCCTGTAAGCTCTTTGCTTAATGCTATCATGTTTACAATTCATTCCAACAAGTATGACCTCTTTTGTTACATATTGCATATATTCTCATAAATTCTGTGTAGCTGCAGTTTTCCCCTTTGTCAGTTTGTTCTTTTTGTCTTCTAAATATAGGTTTAATTCCTTTGAACATACATTACTGGCCTGACATACTGTCAATAGTTAAGAAATATATTGGTACATAAAGAAACCATCAAGACTTAGAAAACCACTAATGTTTTCCAGGCTAATTATATGTGAGAGAGTGTGAGCAAAATATAGTGACTAGTCTAAAGGAATGTTTTTAGGAATCCATTTTTATTTTGTATTCTGAAGAACCCTGCAGTAAATGTTCTATGCTTCAGAGGCATTGGTCTTTTATTTTTCTATATGAAGCCACTGACTCTTAGCTGCTGATGAACATTTTTGTTCATTATTAAATAAGTCCTCTTTGTACAAATAATGAGATTTCTTTAATCAATTAATGTTAAATGTTAACCAATCAAACATATTTACACTTTCACAATTAGCATGTCTGCTCAATGTAAGGCTGAATATGCCTTAATCAAAAACTGCAGACGAAGAGCTGACATCGCAAGTGCTCTTTGGCAATTAATAGAAGTCAGCAGATATTACTGAAGATTATTAATTATTTGAATATTGATACTGATAGGTCGAGAAGGCAGCTCTGAATTGAGGTAGAAGTCTCCTGAAGTTGAGTGTAATACGATTTTAGTCTCTATTAGAATGTGTGTCCTGGTTTTGCTGGGATTGAATTGTAGAATTCCTTCTTCTCTTTCAGCAGAGCTGCATTTCTAAGATTCAAACTGCAGTGTTTGATTTAGTGAACACAAGTTGGTATTATAGCTTTAGCTGGGATAGCTAGTTTCCTCAGAGTAGCTAGTGAGACCCTGTTATGGGTTTGTGTTGGGAGTGACATGATAAGGTGCCAGTGTTTATCTCAAGGTTTGTTTTTTCAGTCTTGTGACTGCACATGTGATTATAGTTTCTTTTGGTTTGGTTGGGTGGTTTGGTTGGGTTTTTTGGGGTGAGTTTGTTTTTTGTGTGTGGTTTTTTGTGTTTTTGTGGCTTGTTTGGGTTTTTTTCCTTCTCTCTGCTCAAGAGGACTGGGGGAGGGCAAGTGAAAGCCTGGGATTTTCTGGAACAGGTGACCCGGGACAGGTGATCTGGGTGTGATCCAAGCAGACCAATTAAAATGCATCCTATCCCACGAACATCATACTCTGCATAAACTGGGGAGTTTGAAGGGAATGACCATTCCTTCTATCTGTTCCTTCTCTTCTACTTTGTGATGGTGACCTCTCTTGGTTCCTGAGGCTTACCTCTTCCCATTGCATTTTCATTGGTGCACAGCTGGCAACTGCTCTTTGTAAGCTGAGTATAACTTTGGTTGCTTTATTATTATTATTCCTATTTTTATTAGAATTCATTGGTATTATTATTTGAGTTTGGTTTATTTTAATATAAAATAGATTTTTATATCAACCAGATGTGTTCTTTCACTGTTACTCTCCCAATTCTTACTCCTACTCCACTGGGAAGAGGTGGGGTGAGCGAGTGGTGTTTAGCTGCTTGCTGGGTTACACCACAACGATAAGATGTTCTATAGAAATATTGTAAAAAGTTTGATTCTCACAGAATCACACACACAGAATCACAGATAATTAGGAGTTGGAAGAGACCTTGAAAGATCATCTAGTCCAACCCCCCTGCCAGAGCAGGATCACCTAGACTAGGTGCCTAATTAAGCCATAGCTAGAACTATGTGCATTCACCTTTGCGCTCATTTAGCACATAGCCTTTACAAGGAAATTTTTGAGATTTCACATTCAATTAGAATCAGAAATCTGACAGCTAAGAAGCAAACTGAAAACATGTGTACTGCTCAGGCAGCCAGACTGCTTTTGGAAAATATCTTTCAGGTAATACCTGGGGTTAGTAATGAAGGCTGTATTTCAATTGCTGGCTAAGCAGTAAAAGTTATGGTGTCATTTAAGCACTCATCTGATCATGAACAATTTTAGAGACAGTCAGAAAGTTTAAAAACACAATTCATTCTTTAATAGGTATTGCATATGAAAAGTAAACTCATTTTGCAGCTCTTGGAGATTAAGTTCTGCAGCTTTCCTTGCCATCAGTGGGGACTTCAAGGGTCTCTCTCCCTGAATGTGTTATTAAGTTTCTAAGTGTTTTCAATACCTTGGGATTTTTACTTTCCCATTGTGTTTAACTGAAATTGGTAAATGGATTTACAAGTCATTGAAGTCATGCAGTTTCAATGTCTGAATCTCATTTCCTTAGAAAATCTGGCTAAGAAATAAATTTTCCTATAACTTAAGAGGAAAAAAATAAATGAGAAAAAGATTCCCTTTTGTAACAGTTTAATAGAAAGTACCAACTGAGCTTGCTTAATTTAAATGACAGCCGCAATTATTGTTACTGCAACAAATACTGTTGCTCATGTAGAGCCTCATTTGTTTAAAGCTATCCAAAGGTTCATACAAATTCAGAAGTACAAATTGCTTTATTCAGAAATATAAAAACAGCCACCATGTTAATCAGTGTGTTATGAACGTACAAACAGGGGAGTATGCCAAAAAAATTAGAAAGAGCTGTAGTGTTCTGTAGTGAGGTATTGGGCTTTAATTCAAGAAATGACACCTTATTGCTCTTTATATATTTGGTAATAGTGGTCCATGGGAGAAGACTTCTTTTAGGCTGTTCAGGAATTCCTTTAGGAATATCAGCAGGGCTTATTTTGTGAATTTTTGTTTGAAATGTGATTAAGAATTAATTCTTCCTAAAACAACTTTGACACCCAAAGTGGAAAGTTAAAGTGAAATATAGTTATCCCAATTCCTATACCCATAGAGACTGTAATTAGCAAAACTATTTCACTTCTAAAAAGAAATTCTGCGGATTTCTGATAGAAGTGCTATACTACTTTGTGATCCTTAAAATGCTGAGTTTATAGAAAACTGTTGTGACTCTCCATATGTTTGTTTTTGTCCTTTAATGGTAACAAGCACTGTAAAGCTGTTGATGAAAGACCATTATAATACAAGAAACATTTCTCTTAACATTGTCCCAGCCTCTGACAAAAGAGACAAAACCATCTGAGGATGGCACGTTTCTATGGAATTGCACATAGAAGCAGCCCAGTTAACTCTGATAACTGGAGGCAGGGATCTAGAGCAGCTGGGGAAATGTTAGCGGAGGATCACTGACAGTGCTGCTTTTAACTCCATGTCTCAGACTGTGAATGCAGAGCAGGACCCATGCCAGGTGGAAAGTGCCTGTATGATTTTGCTAAAGGATGGATCTGTGCTCTGTTATTAGATTACTGACTCTCTGGCCATTTGCATTGATTTTTCAAAGCAAAGACCAGTCTTTAACCTTAGAATAGTTGAACATGTTCTGAATCTGGAAACTGCTGACTGCTTCTCTTTTCATAGACAACATATCTTTTTGGGGGAAGGCTTTAAAAGTCCCTTTAGTTTTGCCTGTGTGTTATCTGAATCTCCCTAAACTACTAAGAGCTTTGCATGTTTGCCTCTTTTGCTCCTGCAGTGATATTTTCAGCCTGAGATTGAGCTTTTAAAGAATACTCTTTTGAAGGACTAAGCCTTGGTGTCTTGCCAAGATTTTTAATTGAAACTCTTAATCAGATATGTGTATTTCCTTTAAAAATATATGGCACAGCAATGTCTACAACATGATATTGTTGGGGTATACTTCAAATGTATAGTTAGTTTGTATGCACATGAAATTTGATTTTTACACCTTTTTCCCCCCATAAATTCTCCGCTGTGGCTTAATTGTCACTAGCAGTGAATACCTGGAATAACCTCAAAGATATCTGGTTCCTTCACTTTTATTAACTTGAAGCAGATAGGATAGAATAGACTATCTCAGTTGGAAGGGGCCTACAACAATCATCTCATCCAATTGTCTGACTGATTCAGGGCTGACAAAGTTAAAACATGTCATTAAGGACATTGTCCAAATGCCTCTTAAACACTGACAGGCTTGGGGCATCGACCTTCTCTCTAGGAAGCTGGTTCCAGTGTTTGGTCACTCTTTCGGTAAAGAAATGCCTCCAAACTTCTAATCTAAATCACCCCTAGTACAGTTTTGAACCATTCCAACACAAGATCAGCACCTCCCTCTCCATGTCCTCTCGTCAGAAAGCTGTGGAGAGCCATGAGGCTGTACCTCAACCTCTTTTTGTCCAACTGGGACAAGCCCAAAGTCATTAGCCACTCCTCGTAGGACATTCCTTCCAGCCCTGTCACCAGCTTTGTTGCCCTCCTCTGGATGCATTCAAGGACCTTCAAATCTTCTTAATTTGTGGGGCCCAGAACTGCACACAGTACTCCAGGTGAGGCCTCATCGATGCTGAATACAGCGGGATAATTACCAGTTTTGACCATCTGATTATGCTATGTTTGAAGCACCCCATGATGTGGTTTTCCCTCTTGGCTGCCAGGGCACACTCCTGACTCTTATTGAGCCTGCTGTTGGCCAGCACCCCCAGATCTCTTTCTGCAGGACTGCTCTCCACCCACTGGAGATCTGATAGGAGCAGATATATTACAGCATAGCTGTGTCTCAGATATTTACAATCTTCAAGAATACTAGTTATGTCTTACAGGAATGGTTCAGCCTTTTGTTGCTCCTGTTTGATGGCATCATTTAATTTACACAGTTGATGACAGCACATGTCTGAATTAAGGGTTTGGTTCCTTGGAAGCAATGCAAAATACACAACAGCAATCACGCTTGCTCCATGGCCTTTTTTATTCACCATTGTAGATGATCCATTTTTCATCACCTGTTCTCATAAGCTTCAAAGATGGATTGCTTTTTTCATGTTTCAAGGGAGAATCACAGGTGTCAAAGTGCTTAGTGAGATAAACATCTTTGAGCTCACATGGTACCCGAATATTGAGCCTTCTAATGTATCCAAGTTGTTTTAAATGATTTTCAATGCTCGATTTCAATATGTTAAGATTATCAGCAATCTCTCGTGTTGTTAAATGCTGGTTGGATTTGATCAATGCCTTTATTTTTTGTTATCAACCTCTATTGACTTTTCTGAGCATGGTGCATATTTATTATCAAAATCTCTGGACCAAAATTTAGCAAACCAATTCTGACACTGTTGTAGTGTCAGACACATCACACAACTTTCTATGAGCTTGCAGGTTTTTTTTCCTTTTTGGAAGTAATACAGCAAAATATGGTGAAAATGTTCCTTTTGATTTTCCATTTTGAAATTTACACCAAGTAAATAATTGGTAATTAAATGGTGCACTTTCCTTTGCTAAAACAAGCTTGAACTGACAGCTGTCAAGTTACATAGTGAGTTTGTGGTTTAAAATGAAGTTAGTTACATTTCAAGACATATATGTCCATCTGTTTAAAAAAAATGCAATTATTTTTTGGACAACCCAATATATTTGAAAAAAAAATAAAAACTCTTTGATTTTTCCTAAGTGCATTGCAAAGCTCTTAAGAATAAGAAAGCATTTTAAAGTTCTTCAACATGTGGGAAGCTATATTCATTATTCATAGAAGTAAAATGAATAAGTAATATTGAATGGCAGCAGATAGTTGTATTTTGCTTGTAAAAGGGTATGTTAATGGGGACTGCTGTTAACACACATCATGAAATCAAGCCTGTTTACTTGAGATGCGAATGCAAACTTAGGCAAAAATTGTTCTGAATTAAAGCAGACTCAAAAGTATTTGATTTATTTAGTGGGGGGAAAGATTTTTCTACTTTCTTGGTTTGCCTTTTTTTTTCCTGAAGAATTGTTATTAGGACCACTGGGTTAATAGATCGAAGATTACTATTTTGTTCTGATCTGCTATGTGATATCAATTTCCTTATTTCTGTCTCTGTAGTGCATTTTGCTGTAGAGAAAGGATTCCTTAATCTTTGCTTTTCCAGTGTTTTAAATTGTATTTAGTACAGAATCCCAGGAAACAATACAGCGTAAGCTCCTTAGGAGCCCTTCAGCTCTATCAAAGAATGTACTTGTGTTTGCATTATACCATTTTAACTTTATTTGAGAGCTGTCTAAGCACATTTTAGGAAGTTAAATTTCTTTGAACACTGAAGAAGCTGTTTTGAGCTCAAAATGACTTTAATTATTTCTGCATTATCAGCATTACTCTAGACAATAGCCGTAAAACAAAGTCAGAAAGAGAAAAAAATTAATCTGACTGAAAGTAGATGATTACCAGGTGTTCAGGTACCAGCCTTGGCAGGAGAAGATCCCATAGATTTCCAGTCATGTCTTCTGGGCCCCTGAGGTATCTGCAGTGGGAGCAAGCGTGGTTGGCAGCACTTGAGTTTCAAAGAACTAATGTAAATCCATAGATAATAGAAAAAAAAGCTGTGTTGTGAAACTAATAAGAGAATGGAGAGAAAGGCACTATCATGCACAATTTAATAATGCTTTAGAAGTCTGGACCACCAGCTATAGTAAATGAGTAAAGAATCTGTTTATGTTTGACAGGACTAAAACTTAAGAAGTGTTGCTGGCATTGCAGTTACTGGTGTTCACAAGGTCTGACCTTTAAAACATAGCAAAATAAATAAAATATACAATACAATAGGATAAAAGTAACACAGCACAGTTCTAGCTATTCAGCTACTCATTGCCGTAATAAAGCTGATGGGGAGAGAACTTACTGAATTACTGTTGTGTGTACAGACTTTAATGCAGTTCCCTTGTTTTTCCCTTTATGTCTTTTTTGTGCTGATTATACTACCGAGAAAATGCTATTTTCATAGCTATCAAATGTTACATTTAGTTGGGAGAATTTACTCCCTTCTAATCCAACTACTGCTCTTGCATTCAAAGTATCATAAGAGATTTTCTAGCACATTAAATCAAAGTAAATGAGAGTTGGAAATTTTATTCCTTCCTGTGCTGAATTTGAAGTTGCAATGATTGTTTACAGAAAGTACATTTGAAATGAATGTGAAAAATAGCTCAGTTCAAAGCAGCAGGACAAATCTGAGTTAGCTTCTTGGTTAGGAGCAGTTGAATCAACACATAGTGCTGATAGTTGACTAAAATTCATAGGTGCAGTGGTGGGAAAGTGCCTGTATTCTCTAAATCCTTCCTGTAGTACTACATATTTTTATAGCTTTTAACAAATATATAGCGATATTTTTACTAATAATTTTGTTCTATAAGAGTGGTAGGGAGGTCAGTGTTTTGAAACAAAGGAAAGATTGCTGAATGTTTATGCTAGGATGATTTAACACTGAGGATTAATTTTACTCTCATTTGCCATTGTGTTCCCTGCTGATTAAGATACTGCATGGACTTTAGTTTAGAGTGTGATTTGTTTCTAACAAATGTCAAACTACTCTTTGCATTTGTACACCTCTTTTCCCATACAGCTGGTAGGCTGAGATGTCACAAGTGTCGTAAGTAGCTAAGTAGAACTCAGTTCTTCAATATAAATCTTGAGAGGCCATTGTGGTTCAGAGGTTGCAAAAGGTTTAAGATTTGTTTCCAAAGAAATCGAAAGGCACACAAGCATTAGCACAAACAGGGCACATTTCTTGGTGTCATGGCTTGGACGCTTCTTCACATTGCAAAGGGCAGAAGAACAGAATAAGGAGACTGTGAGAAGCAAGAAAACATCCTACTGAAACTGTGTACAAATGGGAAATAGACAATGGCTGATAAAAAAAAAAAAGCACAAGATAGGAGAGAGAGGAAAAAAAAGGAATGCTTTGCAGACAGAGTAAAGATGAATAATAAAGCATTTTTTTTTTTCAAATGCATCAGAATCAGGAAGCAAGAGAGTAAGGCTAATAAATGATCAAGGCAGAGAAGGAGCACCCAGAGAAAATAAACCCATGGTAAAAACTTAATCTTTACTTTTACTTCTGTGTTCTTCACCTGATGTAATCAGGCTGTGGAAGCCTTTGCAATAAGATGACATAAATTCTGAAAGCTTACACAGCTTTCAAGAGCAGATCAAAGAAATTAGTGGAAGATGAACTTATTGAGGGCTAAACACAAAGATGTTCTCTGTCTCAAAAGTTGCCTGAGCTACACATCACAGGGTGCTGAGATGTTACACTCTTTTCTTACACATTTCCCATAGCATCCTCTCACTGCCTTGTTTTTCTCTCTCTTTCCTGAGAGCACTGCAAAGCTTTACTAAGTGACTGTGCTACGGCAGGATCCCAGAAGACTGGAACAGAGTCAGGGGTTGAAATGTCAGTGATACTCGTCATGAAGGTGCACTGCACACCCTTCTCACCAGCAGCTGCCCGTGGCAGCAAGTGCTGTAGGGTAGAGGGAAATGCAACAGGAGGTTAGAAAGTGTAGAGTGTTCAGTTCGCTGTCAGTTTTCCAAAGACCTGGTGAGTAGTAGAACATGTCAGAGATGGTGGACCCTTTTCTGCTTGCTACATACTATGCAGAAAATTATTTCATTTTCTTATTTGTGTCTTGTTAATCTACACTACACAAGTGAATATTGAACTCTTACTATCACTTTCTGCTCTCAGTTATCAACAGGCCAGGTGGTTGCTTGTCTCGTTTCATAGTTCTGTAGCATCACTTAGGCTATTCTGTGATCTAATCTGAATTTTGATTATCAGTGTGAGATACACTGGGAGCACCATCCTTGAGATGAGGGGACTTCAGCTTGGACTTCAGCTTCATGGTTATGCAGGCATAGGTAACACCAGTATAGACAGATATTGTGCCTGGATGACAGAGGTGCTTTTCACCAGCAGCAACCTCTTACAAGAAGGAAGAGGTGAACAGCAAAGTTATTGGGCCAGGGGTTGGAGAGAATATTTTTTTGTCTTTAGGCAGGAAAACCTGTTGGGTCAGGGATACAAAAGCGCTGTATGGCCAGTTGTCTTATAACGAGGGCTGATTTAACCTAGATTTTAGTTTAAGGAAAAGAAACTTTTTTTCTATTGGATGTTATCTTCCTGGAGGATGGATAGGATGTGAGGGTTGGCCTGAAGGAGATGTACAATGCTCAACCAAAATCTATGGGCCAAAAGAAGTTCATATTTGTGATGTTTTAAAGGCTGAACAGGAATTAAGTGAATACGTTCAGATACTTTCAAAACTTGCTCTAGGGGAAAAAAGTATACAATACTTCAAAGAAAATATTTTTTGTCATCTTGTGTATTCATCTGCATTTTTCAGTTAGTTTACAGTTAATTATGGATACACTTAAATCATTGTCTCAATCCATTTTTGATGGAAATCTTTTATATGCAGAAATAAAAGAAGAAAAAAGGGTTGATGGTCATCCAATTTCAACATGCAGAAAGAGACTCTTAAATCACCAGCAAATCTTGCCAACCCCAGGCCATTGATTTTATTTGGATGTTGCAGGGATTTTTCTATGAAGGTTTAAGCTACAAATAGATGATTAATTTTCATTGATTGTTAATTTTGAAGCAAGTAGGTTATGGAATTGAACTGTTCGGCTTCTTGGGCAAGTGGCATTTGTAGCTGACTATTTGCTACTTGTCACAGAGTACTTTTAACATTTTAAAAAATGGGAATGAAAAAGGTTTAAGGTAATACTTGATATTTGCTGAATAAGACATACCCTCTTGCTAACTTTTGCCCACTGATACTGTGATTCTTCCCCAGATTTGTGTCAGTCCAACTTAATTGCTTTCTGTGGCACTGCATCAATCTTATGTTAATGCAACTGCTTACAAATTCTACAACACGTTTCCAAAGATATTCTCAATTGCCTTTTATAATTGCCTTACAATTGGAAGACAGCAATATTTGAAATGTTAATACTAAAGAATTTATTATTAGGCAGGCCTTTTTTGAAGTTTGTTGTGTCTATAGTATCACAGGTTGAAGGCTGGGAATTGTAAATGAAACTCTGCTTATGGGCTCTTTCCATCCTTTTCCATGATTGTTGCAGGAAAGGGACTAAATGAGGAAATGATACAATTTTAATCTGTTCGTTTGATAGCTGCACTCTGGTATTTGAGCTGCATAAGCAGGAGACAGTAGTTACAAGCAAATGACTGAGAATGGTTTGGGGATTTTTTAGTTACATGTTTATACGTATCCAAGATTAAAGGTGAGATTCAAATACCTATTTAATCTGTTCAGGGTATCTGACCTATGTAATGTGTAGTGTTCTTAATTCACAGTCACTTCAATGCTTAATCCAGTATGAGTGTCCTGCATTACTTGCTAATGTAAGGAAACAATATTATTCTCCATGTTGGAAATAGTGTATTGAAGTGCAGAAAGACCTAAAGTGCAAACCCTCAAAATCATTTAGAGATCTGTGCAGGACAGGGAATTTCCTGTATTGTACCCATCACATTGGCCAGGTAGGTTTGAGCGAAGGCCACTGACCAGGGAGTCTACAGATACTTTTCTTGCTTTGCTCAAGTTAATACTGGAGGTTCACTGATGCATGTCTGTAGTTCAATAAGTGGCTTTACGCCAGTCAGTTGGTATGTATTCACCTACAGGTAATTTCTTTCTAAAATCTTTGTCCCATATTGTCTGCTACACCTCAGTAACTGCAAATTGATTAAAAAAAATTGTCTCAACTAAAACTATTCTTTTGACTCAGCAGTTAGTTACTGTCTCATTCGAGCTCTTGTTACTGTCTGATCATTGACAGTCCATTTCAATGCAGTGTCAAATAGATTAACAGAAATCACTGCCAAAGGTGGCTCAGCCCAGCCTGTCTCAGCACAGAGGTGGCACTCACAAAATAAGCTCTGGTTAATGCAGGTATAGACACTCTTATAATCTCTTAGCCATGAATTTCTGCAGGTCTTTCTGTTGCTCTATTCAGTTTCCAAAGATGTAAATAGGAGGGAGCCTGAGCACGCAGGAGGCTGGCTTCCCTCTGCCCTGGGCTTTTGGCAGCTTCCAGCCATGGTCAGAGGGGCACCCTATTGATTGCTCATGTGGATGGATGCCAAATTGCTTGGCCAAGTTGGATATAATAAAGAGTTTTAAAATTAAAACTTCAATTGACTAAGTTAGTATGAATGGTGATAAGTGTTTGAACTGGAGGTCATGAGTGACAGAACTACTCACCTATGCTAACCACGTCTATAAATTATGTATTTTCAAATTAATACTTAATAAATGCCACTGTTAAATACGAAATTCAAAACAGTAGCTGAGAAAAGAGTAATTTTGTCATCTTCAGGCCCATTTGAAGGAACTAGTTTGTGAATGTTTGCTATGAAGTGAAATTTAAAAAAAAATAAATTTTTCAGCAACCTTAGTGCTGAATTTAAGTAGCTCTAAATATTTAGGAAGCAGGCCTCCTGTCCAGAGTAATTTATAATTCCAAAGTTCCCCGCTTGGAAGCGAAATGATTTCTGTTCTGATTATATACAGATAACTAAATAATCCTCTATTTATTTTTATTTTATCTGTTTCAATTCATAGCTTCAAATCCAATCTCAGTGTCTTACCTTTATTCTACCTGCTCCTCCTTCCACATCACTGCAGAGTCCTTGCTGAGGTAGGCCCATACCTCCTCAAGTGACCTGCCTTCTCCTTGGACCCTCCTGTTTCCTCTGCACCTGAAACTCTACCAGTTTCCTCACTTCCCTTGGCAATTTAGCCCACGTAGTCCCTCAGTCCCAGTCTCTTCTTGATCTTATCCCTTGTAAGAAGAGGAGGGTGATCTTACAGATCATGGACTGTTACAGAAGATACTTCCATGGTTCCCTCTAGGTTTTCAAATATTTTCCAAATATTTTTCTAATATTTCCACAAGTCAGTATTGGTTGTGTAGGTCTATACTGAAGAAACTCACAGCTTCATTTTACCCTTAATAACAGTAATTTAATGAAGAAGAGAGGAGCTATACTGGTGACAAATACCAAAGAACTCATGTTCAATGAGAAGTTTTGTCTGTCAAAGCCTTTGTGAGGGGCTTTAATAAAGTTCAGATCAGAGAAGATGACTTTTTTTAAATTTAAAGAATTTAATTGAAAGAAGGTGTAAGTGGAAGAACACAATTTTGTTTTAATTCTATCTTTTGCTAAAGTAAATAATGAAAAAGTGAAGGCAGGACATGTGGTTACAACTATATAACTGTACCAGCATGTGGCTTATTAATAAGCAACCAGAGGGAGGTCTTCCTTGTCGCTGATTATTTTATACTTTTAAAATGTATTATGTGTTTGGCTTCTTGCTCCATGAGGAATTTGACAGATGGCTGAATTCGCATCAGGGGAATACACTGATACTAAATTAGTCTAAAAATGGTACAATGACTTGGGGTTTCTTTAAAGTTTCCTGTATCTCAAATTAAAATGCCCAAACCCTCTGCTATTTGAGATGTTTGTACTTGGGTCACAAGATGTTATTCATAATCTTGCAAGTCATTTTTCTCATCACACAAACCAATCTTTATTCCTGGAGAAGCCCTAGCATGTGTGCTTTTATTGCAGTTTTGTAGGAAGAAAAGTGGCTTTGAGCAAGGGTAGTTTTCTCCTTTCCTTGTCTACCAAGAACCACCTCCTGAGACAGACACTGGCACTTTGCAGAGCGACAACCTCAGTGCAGCTTGCTGCATTGCCTTGTCACTGATCTATTTCTCATCAGAATCCTTACGGTTTCTTGACATCTACAACCACTCAGCAAAAGAAAAACGGATACAAAGTAGTCCCAATCTGATGGCGTTACCTGGAGAGAACAGTATGGTAATGACCAGAAACAATTTCTGCTGCCTGGCTCTAGAGCATTCAGGCACTGCAGTGTGTGTCTGTCTCGCATGCGAAATGTCCTATTGAAATAACCTATGTGTATGGAGCGCTTGGCAGTGCAGGGCCCAAAGGATGGCAGAGCTGAATGGATCAGCACAACTGTGATAGCAGGGTACACGCTTACAGAGATCCAAAATGTGTAAGTAACTTCTCAGAGTTTTTTACCTGGGTTTAAGTTAGGCTTGTGAGAAGTCTCGCTGACTGCTGTGGTAAACTGCCAGGTGTGCTTGCTGCACATAGGTTCAGATAGTTCCTTTTGCTTTTTAGCAAGGGTGTTAATTCTGGACAATGTTTAGAAGTCCAAATGCAGTATAAAATGCCCAACTTTATCCCTGGAAAATGTCATTATATGGATTTAATTTTTTTCCTTGTTTTACCTTTGTGAGGAACGCAGTTACAGAAGTTGAAGAAACCAATTTTCTTGTGCTAACCTATGTTATGGAGTTACATAAACCATCCATCATGCAAATTCCAAATACATTATGCTAAGTGTTTCAGGCTAATTGACAATGTTCCATTAATTTCAACTGCTGAAAGGGATCTGCAACATTTCTAATGTAGTTATTTCTCCTTCCAACTCGTGCATCACAACAACCCTCTTAGTGCTGATTTTGGTCCATTCTCTTCCAATTTTGAAAAACATATATCGCACAGTAGTAATTTATCATGTTTTTAGCTACCTGTCTATACAGGGGGATCTAGATTAGTCTGCTTGTAGCGGGATCTTGTATTATTTATTCTATTACCCTACACTGGGCTGTTGTCTTCTCAGTTTTCTGTATGTGATAATTATAGTAACAAAGATTGCATAATATCTGTTTATTTGAAGAAGCATAGAGAAAATCCTCTGTGAATCTAACTTCTCCAGCTGTCTGTAAAGAGGAAAAGGGAGGATGAAGTCCAAACCATCTGTTCTCATTTTTGTAATTTTGAAAATTTGCTTTACCTGAGAATCACCAGCAGAGGAAATGCTGCACTGCTGAGAAGAAAGTTACAGAGAAACTCCTTGACATTTGGAATGTAGGTCCCAAACCTTGTAAGTGGGAAGGTAACTTATCAAGAATGAATAGCCATAGAGATCTTAGATATTTTTTTTTGTACTAACTTTTTTTTAATGCTGATTTGATGAAGACCACAGGTTAGAAATATGTGCTGGTTAAATATATATTTTTTTATTTCTTTGAAACAGCCACAATATTTGTGGATTTGTAGGTTGGTGCAATATCAACTCTTCGAAAAAGGGTGAGAAATGCTGATTAAGATCAGATTGCATTCAGATTGGTTACAGCGTCTCCAAAGCAATTAAAACATGTGGTACAATTGCTGAGAAAGTTTATATTAATAGCAGTTTTTTAATAGAGACCATGTGTGAGTAGTTACTGTGTGAAGCACTGGCATATCCCCATCAAGCAGAAGCATCAAATGAAAGCATATTTTCAAATATTTTATTTTGCTAAAGCTGCTTTGTTTTGTTTTGTTTCTCTTTGATATGCGAACAAGAGCACAAAGTGAGGAGCAGATTCTGAATTTTTCTTTTTCCCTAACCCTGCTGAATCATGCCTTACTCTACAGTGGTCACATTGAAATTGGATTACATCCCTTAAAAAGCAATATACTACTCTCAGTAAGCATGGTAAAAATGGAGTTAAGGAGCAGCTTATTAGCAGCTGTAATAATTTGGAGTTTATTTTAGCACACGTAATGTATATCTCAGGAACATCTGCTATGGTAGACTGATTGGGTCAAAGTCTATAACTTTAATCTTTCTCTGCTCTATCACTAAATAATATGTAAATACAGAATCACAGAATATCAGGAGTTGGAAGGGACCTTGAAAGCTCATCCAGTCCAACCCCTGCCAGAGCAGGATCACCCAGACCAGGTCACACAGGAACTCGTCCAGGCGGGTTTTGAATGTCTGCAGAGAAGGAGACTCCACAACCTCTCTGGGCAGCCTGGGCCATGCTCTGTCACCCTCACAGTGGAAAAGTTTTTCCTTATGTTCAGATTGAACCTCCTATGCTCCAGCTTGCTCCCATTGCCCCTTGCACAGATTCTCCATTTGAATGGCACACAAATTTCTAAATGTTCCTACAGTCATCTCCATAAAGGACAATTCATTTTCTAAGAAATTTTCATATTTCTCAAGGTCAAACTAGAAGCTTTATGTTGGACAGTGCTTTACTTCACAGTCCCAGGCCTGCCAGCAGTGTAGAGGTTAAGGTACCTGAAGAAGGCAAGGACAAGGTTTTTTAACTTGTTATCCAAAAATTAGCTATTAAATTAGGGTGCTCACATGTCACTGTGACAAATATATTCGAGTTCTTTAGTGAAGCTTTCCAAAGACATTCTTATTATATGCTTTAAAACTCTCAAAAAGGTATGTAGTTTATGGAACTTCAGGTAAACAAACTGAAGAGTATTTTGCATCTTCTCTTGTACGAAGGAGCCCATGGAGATAAGATAAAGCAAACATGATTGGCAGTGCTTTTGTGCTCTTTCTCTACAAAAACCTTTTTTCAAAGAAGCTGAGTGTCTGAGTCACATTCAGTAGACTAGAAAGATAATTTAATCTCCTTTGTACTCAAGTGCATGGATCTGTTACAATAGGTACTTCAGTAGGCTTGTGGGCTGGGGCAGCGCCAGACCTGCTGGTCCCTGGCAGCGAGGGAATATTCTGGTTCCCAGAGTTCTTGTCAGTGCTTTTCTTTTGCAGCACTTGGGAGTTCAAGTATCCCTCTCTGCTGCAAGGATTTTTCTGGAGCCAAATTTCTAACTTCCTGCAGATACTTCCAGACTTGTGAAAATGATAAATTATAGGTTCAGATGACCAGGAGTTGCTCTTAAAATCAGGAGACACCACTGGCTTAATCTCCTCATCTGAGAATTAGTGAACTCCAGAAAGTTACCTTCATAAATACCAATACTGTATAAAATAAGAATATAGCATAAAGTTGGCAAAACCGAGATTCATCTCTATGTATAATATAATAAATATATGTGTGTGTAACATAATATATGCAAAATAGAAATTGTTACAGTCTGAAAGCATGTGACAAAGCTTCAAACCTGTGGAATCATAATGTTCCTTCTGGAAAACAGTTCAAACTTGCAAACCTTCACAACACATTTGGAATCTGGCATGTTGTCCTATTTCTGTGCTAGACACCTAAGGTACCATAACCCTTCGGCGAAGCAGGAATATGCTCTGTATTAGAATATGAACACGTAACACCATTAATTCTTCTTTTTATTCGAAGTATAAAAGAAAAAGCATTCTTAAAAATTCTACACTAATCTCTACACTAACTCATTCTCCTAAATGTGTTTCAGAACACGCATGTGTAAATTTTTCAGGAGACTATACTCTCTTTGGCCTCAGTCTTTAAGGATAAAGCGTTAATCTTCAGATAATGTTTGTTTCATCTTTTCCACATCAAAACCTTGTATGTCTACAAACATGCTCAAAATCACTGTGTCATCACTGTACTGCTTGCTGTTAAGAGGCACAGCCTTCCTTTGCATTCCTTAGGAATTCAGTCTGCCTCCTGGTCTTTGACAATGAGAAAACCTGTAAGGAAACAGCTATACCAAATCACAAACCAGCTGGTCTGCTCCTAGAGAAAGGAGGTTAAGCTCTATTGGAGCCTTTTATAATCATACAAGCAAAGGATGGAACAGAGGAAACTACTTGCTGCTTACTACCTCAAACAGACTCCTAAGCCTAATACAAAGCCTACAGGAGCAGGGTACAAACATGCCTTTTGCGAAGAGGATGGAAGAGACTTGGTGAAATAATCAGCGTTACAAAACCCAACATGCTTTTCTTCACATGCATTCTTCTGCTTACACAGCTGCAGCTGCCTGTATCACATAAATCCTATAATCATTGTCGTAGCCTTGCAAGCATCAGATCAAGCCATCATCCAGTAAGCATTAATGTCAAAAGCGATGTAATTGTGTGCTGCCCCATCACCAGGCAATCCAGCTGCACTAACCACGATATGTGATTACAAGCATGCATGCTTGCTGCCCAGCTGTTATCTAGGTTTAGTCACATTTTGCAGTTTTTCAGCAAAGCTTGAGATTTCATGTCAGTAGAAAGGGAATGTTAATAGTAAAAACATTCACGATTGTGAAAGGACAGTGTTAAAAACTGTAACTAAATATTCATATCAGGGATGCTACTATCATCTGGGCTTTTAGGGTACTGCCTGAATGGATGAAATGAATTCTCTTTCCATTTAACTCAGTGACCAAATTTACTTGCTTCAGTGGGAATAGGATTAAACTCTTTGATAACAGAATTTCCTGAGGAAGGAAAGTATAGCATGGTCATGGACAAATCTAATAATTTTTCTGCTCTAATCATCTTATGCCTCAAAGAGTCACTTATACCCCAGGGGGGCTAATATTTACATAATTGTAATTTATTGGGTAAAGATTTTCCTAATGCAAAGAAACATCAAAGTGTTTGTCTTCATCAAGTTCCAGAACAATTTTTAACTTCGTATGGAAATGAAAGGTAAAGGAAAATATTTCTTTGGACCAATTAGAGAAAAATGGCACACAAGATTTCAAATCATATAGGCTGCTGAGTATTTTAATGGAATGCAATTAACATTTTGTGATGAGCACTTATCAGTGCCGTCACTGGATGCAATGTACATGGCTGTGGGGGTTTTGCTTGAGTATCTGATTAAAAATAATTGGTTATGTATTTGAGCAGGATGTTTGTGCTAACTTCATAGGCACAACAGTGCTTATGTAAAAGAGAGCTTTTCCTAGCATTTAACTTCTCTCTAAAGAATAATATTGGGTATTGTAATTTCAGTAATTCTATCTACCACACAATATATGTTGAGCAGAAATACAGATTGTTTATCAGTTAACTCAGGCTGTAATAACTCTAACTGTGCTCCTTTTTAGTATTTAAATGCAGGCTGCTTTATTTAATACTTCCACACATTTTCTGTTCAAAGTCTTGTTCTCTTTTTAGTTACTCTCAGGTAAATTTACCAATGCGGCTCTATCCTGTTTGTTGTACAATAATCTTGAGATGCTGTAAAGGCATGAATTACTCGAGCTTAATTGATTAAGATTCCCAAGATGTAGGAAGTACTGTGCTCTTTCTGCAGGCAGGAAAAGCAGAAATGGAAGCCTAGGTTTAGGAAATGAAACAGGAAAGATTCTCAGATTCAACCACAGCGGTTTGCATTCAGGTTTTGTTAGGCCATAAATAATGAATTTTCACAATTTTTCAGAATGTGAGCAAGACCATTGAGAACATCACAGGGACCTCATGTTTCATTGTAATGAGGGGAAGGAAGGCTGCTGGGAAGTAGCTTTTATTAGAAGAGTGATGCGGGTGAAGAAGGGTTAGCAGAGAGCTCATGCACCACAAGCATGTGACAAAAAGGAGCGAGGGAATAGCTCGAGGAGGAGTTAGGAGCAGCTTCCTAAACACCCTCTCAGCCTGAAGTGGTTTCCCTCCTGTTAAGATTTAGTCATCCTCCAGTTTCAAGAGGAAGGCTAGGACATATAAAATGTAAGGCTTGAGTTTTATAATTTTTTCCATTTAAATGAGAGAGAGATTTGAGATCAAGGCCCAGTTTTCTATGGATTTAATACGCAGTACAAAAATTGCCTAGGAGACTTGAACTTTTTCTAGTGCAAATGCAAGTAGGAAAAAACCCACATGCAGTGCACGGTGCTTTGTTCAAACATTTGAAATTGTAAGAAATCAGTTTCAACAAAATAGTTCTCTGTTGGAGTTCTAGGTTTATTGAAAAAAGAAAAGCTCATAGAAAATATTTTTTTTTTGTCTTGTACATTCAGATCTGATGGAGGTGGTTTTGATCACCATACTAACATTCATGCTAGAGAATTCACTGTGGTATTTCTTATTTTCTAGCTAGGGTGCAGAAACGATACTACTGATTGGTTTACAGTCCAACTAGGCCAAAGCACTACTTGATCAAATACTGAAGGGAGATGCTAGACAATTTCAAATACTGAAATAATGAAAAAAATTATCTATTTTCTCATATTTTGTAAGCAGAAAATGCTGGCCTTAATGTAATAAATTGTCAATCACAAATTGAGTCCTCAAAGAAATCTAAAGCAAAAACCCCGAACTTCTAATCAGTAAGGTGTTGTTCCCAAAAGACAATTTTTCTCAAGTTCAAGCACCCAGCCCACTTAAGATTATAAAAAAGTTCTGTTACTAATGGGTAATTAATGGTTAAGCAGTACTGTGCTCCATGACTTACTAGTGGGATTAAAAAGTTCTGCAAAGTTTCATCCTTGGCAAGGGCGTTGTCATTTTTTTGTGGCTTTTGTTTTGTTTTGTTTTCAGTAATTATCAAGGATTTTGTTGGTTGAATATAATACTCCTCAAGTACCTCATACATGAAATACAGAACTTGAATTTTCCTGTTGCAGTTTACTCTAGTGGAAGATTTAAAAATCAGTATGTCTAACAGAAACAGCCCTATAAGGCATTGTTCTAGTCCTTGATCCACCACATATTGTAATCAATGGGTGTCTTTCTATTGACTGGTCAGGGTATAGAATGGCCTCTTATTATGTGGCTATTTTGTCAGACTTTTATTTTCACATCTTCCACTAGATTTTTCTGCAGCAGAAAGTTCAGGAGAATAGTATTTGGGTTTAGTGACCAAGCCTTGGGGAAAGATTATTAAGTGTAAAGAGCACAAGTATTCGGGTGGTGTTGGAGTGAGGGGTGGAATGCCTTGCTCCAATTTGTACTAGAAATGCCACTGAGGTTTACAGGCCTGATATGTGTACTGTGGGTATTCCTTGGTCAGGGAGGAGATACATTATTTGTAATTGTTTCGGTTGCACATACCAGCAGTCCCTTGGCCTAAATGAATCTTCACACTCACGGTGCTCAAAGACTGGCGGTTTTCTGTGCAGGCAGACTGGGTTTTGCTCCTGTGCTGCTAGCAACCTCTGACCCATGCGTCACATTGGTACTGCTAGCTGGAACATTGAAGTTTAAATAATTTTCTTCACTGGCAGAATCTTAATGTGACGTTTTGCAATTTTTTATTTTTGTTCCTGCTGTATGACTGACTGGATTATACTTGGGGGAAGCTGTCAGTAAATGCTATTTAGGAGTCCCTGAAAAAAAAAGCCCCTTGGAGATCCTGCCTTCTCCCCAGCCCTTTGGGTACCCCTGTTGAAATGTCCTCTATACTGGCCCTGAAAAATGCAATTGCCTGTATGTGAGGAGGACATAGGGGGAAAAGGCATAAAAAGTATGCATGATTCAACATTTACTCATTATTGAGTGATTTATTGTTTGGGGAGTTGTTTTTTGTTTTGCTTTTAGCATTTATTTTAGTGGTACATTAATTATCACTTATATCTTTGTCTCCTGACCTGTTTCACTTTTGATAATCTCTAATTAACATGCCTTTTCTAATTAAATGTCGAAGTGCAGCCCTTTTGACTCCAGAACCCTGTAACTGTTATTTTTTTCCCTCTATCCGCTGTACTTTCTTGCTTTGTGTCCCCACGTGGAGGGTGTTTTCAACAGGCCCCCGGCGGGATGCACGGCTGCCATGGATACCAGCAACACAGGCTGCAGAGGAAATTGTCAGACAGTGGAAACAACAGAAGTAATGAGGGAATGTCCAATCTTGTACAAGTGTAAATTGTCATCCCTCAGCTTAGGTCAACTACGCATATATCAGAAATTCATTTTCTGCCTCGCATGGCAGGTGTGACTTAGTATTTCTGTACCTTTGAATAAGCTTTTTTATTATTTGTAGGTAGCACCATTTTTTCATGTAATGACTCCCTTTGATATTAGGTTGTTTTAGAAACTATAAAACCAGTGGTGGTTGAGGTTTAAGCCTGTGAATCAGCAGGAGGAGCTAGTTGGTGAATTGAAGACCTAAGCGACGATGCGGGTGAACTGTAGCACGTGAGCCTATTCAGACACTGAGAAATGAATGAGAAGGGGGCTGAAGACACATTTGAAATGGGAAATAAAAGCAAAGTAAATACTCTAAGTTTAAGGTGGGAGCATTGAAATGTTCATGCTGCACAAGATATGAGTGGTGTGCTCAGTGGTGAAGAAACAAGCAATTCCTCAAAATGTAGGTTGAAACAGGCGTGATAGAATTGTTGTGGAATTGTATCATTTGCTAACCACAGTAGCATGCCTAATTTCCCTTGCAAACATGCATGAGCAGGAGGGCAACTATGCTACAGGTGAAGGTAACAGAGAAAAGAATAATATTTCTGAAGGAACTGTTAAGACAGGCCATTTTAGCTCTGAATGAGTTAAAATAGCCTCATTTACCTCAATCCATTCTGAAAAGAGGAAAAAAGTATTTTAAGGGTAGGGTTTATCGTGTTTATCTGTGTGGTAGTCCCTTCCACAGTATGCTACTGAATAAGCTGCAATTCAGCCTGCCTTTAAATGTTTTTGTTATCTTTTTTAGGAGGTTTTGGGGTTTAGGTAGCGGGAAAGAAGATTTAATGCTAGTTTGTTGTGGGATTCAGCCTGATGTTATATCGGCAATTTACTTTGCATTTGTTTCGGTCGATCCCTGTGTCCAGTGGGGTGGACATGATGGAGGTACCCATTCATTTTTTCCATCATGGGATTTTGTTGCCCTTAGAAACAGAAACATGGTTGAAATGTCACATGATACAATTGAGTTGAATGGTTTTACCCTATTAGAAAGGGTTTAACTCTTCAGGTCCTAGTATTTTTTAACAAAGAAAGCAAGAGTAGACCTTCAGTTTCCTCCACTTTCCATTATGTGTCTGAGGCAAGGCTGCCAACAAATTGGAGCAGGGAGAATTTGGCAGGCTTCATACTTCTGTTCACAGAGAGACTACGAGATGAGTTGCATCTTAGGTTTTTCCCATTTGGAGAACCTATCACTAGTGAGAGTTGAAAAAGGCAGATGCAATGCAAAGACTATGGCTCTGAGAGTCCTCAGGCACCGGAGGAAACTTTGAGATGTGATTTAAGGTAGTTTTACAGTGTCTGTATTGTGTCTCATTGCTCAGTGCATGTGCAGGCTGAAGGACCGGGTTTTGTTGTGGGTACTGGCCCACGATTCAAAAGGTGATTTCTAATCCTGCCTTGGCTATAAACTTTGAGTTAGTCTTTGTAACTTCATTGTTCTCTTCCATTTCTTTTGTAACTTCATTTTTCTTTTCCATTTCTTGTATAACGTCATTTTTCTCTTGTTTCTTCTGCACGGTCAATTAGTATGGTATGCTCCTAGGGCCAAGAACAAATTCTCACTATCAGCACATACAGTGTCTAGCTCAGTGTGGCTTCAGCCTCATAGGGGGATCTCTTGGTGCAGTTGTAATGTGAATAATATTGCCATCAGCATAATAACATTTTTGAGACATATTTAACATTGCTCAAGCAATGCCTAAGTATGCATGAGAGACTTCAATAACATCTAATGTGCAATAAGGACTGCGTCACTGGAAAGATTTTAAATCTCATTGAATGGCTGCGAGGATGCTTTCAGAAGCAATAAAGCTCAGTGTACGTCAGCGTGTTGTAAAGCAGGGAAAAAACAATCCAAGAGCTGTCTCATAATTTTTTTCATTGAATCTACTGAAATGGAGTCCAGTATAACTATAGTGATACTTTTTCATATGCCTTCTCATCCTGCTACATACCTTTCATGTAGAGATTCATAACGAGGAGGAGGGGAATTTCTTTTTCTTGTATGATTCCAATTGGTCTAAGATGCGCAGGAATGGAAGCATGTTTTCAAAAATCTACATGGAGTAATTCTAGCTGGTAGATTACTAAAAATGTTTAGTGCCATTTAGGGCACTTGGTAGCCATGTGTTATGTTAACATGTGCAATTAACTTTTAGCAATGTGATCTCCTGAGGAGGTCATGTACGCAAGTAGTACATTAGCCCATTAGGATACTGAACGTATGAACTAAACAGGGTGGCACTGGTCTCAGAGTTAACAAAATCTTTTTGGTTTATTATCTTGTCACATCTCTATTGGTGTGAGGTAGTGCTACACACACGTAAGACAGCATCACAAATATTGGTAGGCAGCTTATTAAAGCAGCAACTGTCAGGGGTTTTTTATACTTTTGGATGCTTAGTCTTCAGCTTTATGTAAAGCAAACTATTATCTAAGGGTTATTGGGGGGGGGGAAGCATACAAGGAGGCTGCATGAACTGGTTTATACAATGTGATTGCCTGAGATAGCAGAGAATTAGACTCAATGACCCAGTTGATGTCTGTGTTCAAGTAATGTTACTAGTCATGATGCTGTAAGTATATAAGAAATAACCCGCCTACTGTCACTTTCTGTTGGCAAAAAGGACTCTTAACTGCTACAGATTTTGACTTCAGTCACTTTCTTTTCCCTTAGCAGTTTTCTTGTTCAGGGATTGCATTGTTTGAACATCACTGTTTTAAAATAAAGAATGGGCACTTTCTGGAAGGTATTGCCTTAATATTGAGATTTTGGACTTTGCTGTAAGACATTTGTTAAAAAATGTAGAATGGAAGCCCTCATATTTGTTGGATCATGAAAAATTAACTTCATACACTTGAGTGATGCTGGTTTGCATTGTAGTTGCTGTTGCACTGAAGAAGACTTACATGAGTACACGCAGTTGCTTGTCGTCTGTCTTTGCCTGGTTTACTGTTTCTCCAGCAGACCTGGGGAGAAAAATACAAAGACATAGGCTCACCATTTGTGGTAAATGAGATGTGCAGTCGTTTGCTAGCAAACTGAAAACCAGCAGCCATGTGAAAGAGTTCTTCGCTGTTCAGAGCATTGCCTGTGAAAAAACACTTATAGCCTCATTATATGGAAGCATTAAGCAGCAGACACAGAAAGGTAAAAGCTGCAGCTGGAGCCTAAGAATTTGGAAAATGTGTTATTTGGTAAATGTGATAAATGACAAAACTGTTTAGAAGAGGAAGAACAGTTAGAGAAAATATGTCAGATCCTTGGTGAATAACTGGTAGAGCTCTAAATAACTTTTGTTTTAGAAGTGTTTCATTTTTCTAGAAGGACTGTCTTATGTGAGTCACTATAGTATGGGGCTGAAATTGAAGGTATCACAGAGGAGGCTGTGTATGTGTTGAGGAGTGTTGCTGATGCGGCGGCATTGAAGAGACCATTGTAACCGCGTAGAAAAGAATAGCTAAACACAATTAATAATTTGCAAAGAAATTACTGATGGTACCTGACAAGGCTAAACCATGGAGCAGATCCTCATCTGATGTAAATCAGCACAGTTCCAGTAAAGTCAAGAGAGGAACACTAATTTGTGTCACAGCTGGTAGTTTATTTTGTTGAACACGTATTTTACATCTTCATTTTACATACAGGATCAGATTTACTCATCTGTTCATCTCTGTGCTCCAGCCAGGATTCCCTCAGTTTGATAATCCTTCATTTTTGTGTAACATCTTAATCACTTCTGATGCAATCGGTTATGATATTGTGGCTATGCAGAGGATTGTAATTTAAAGTGAGGAGCAAGCAGCTGGAACAGAGGCATTCATAGCAGTGATACTGAATTTTTACCAGCTTTCATCTCAGATTCTTCATTACTTTGGTGACAGCAAAAGAGAATATGGAGCACTGAGAGTGAGGATGCTGTAATGGTGAAATGGCAACCTGTGGTTTGTCAGTCCTTGCTCCAAATAACGCCTGCTGGCTCACAGCACCTCCCGAACGCACTAGAAGTCCAATTTCTATATTAAGCAAAGAGTAACAGGGAATAACCATAAAGTACCAGCAGAATTATGCCTGAATTGTTTTTGAGGTATAATTGGGATATTTCTCTTAAGAGTTTGTTGTTTTGTTTTTTGTTTTTTTTTTTTAATTAAATGTATTCCAAGCAAATGTCTCCAGATAGTCGTTACTGTGGGATAAAAATCTCTTTCCATAGTACCTGTTGAATAAAAAAAAATATGTTGAAATCTCTTTAGAGGGGAGAACTTTCAAGGCAAGCACTGGACAGGTCATAGAGATAAAACAGCTACTCTCAGACCTTTTAACACGATACAGCTAATTACAGATATTTGTTCCTCTGGGAAAACATTTTAGACTTCAGCTCTCTGATGTCAGACTAGATTAGTTACATTCGATCTATTACAAATGTCTGAGCTCTTATATGACTAATGCAGCAATAGATGCTTCATCTCATCATACAGTAATGTTTAAAAAAACTTGCTACTTGACACTCCTGAAAAGTTAGTTGAAAGTTTTGTATTTTATGATGTGATACTACTGGGACAGGCAGAAGATAGTACTTCAGAGCTCTTCATAGCACAGAAGCAGACATCCCCTGGGATCGTGGTTAGACCCAGGGGAGTTATTTTGGACAAATAGCTAATTAACAAAAGGATGCTTAAGTCATTAACCAGAGGCCATTTTTATTGAACCAAGATTATTCACAGATGTGGGTCAAATGTTCAAAATTGTTCACTTTTGAGATGCACTTAAATTTTAGACTCCCAAAATTAAGGTTAAAATGTGAAAGGAGGCTTAATTAAATGAAAGGTACTTTTGGAGTAAAATACAATGTTTCAAGTGGAAAAGTGGTTTCTATTGTGGAGAAAACAGCTATATTTTTTGTTCTAAGTTGACCTTTTTTCACATTTAGTCTTTAGCCAAAGAACTGCAAAGCAGCTTTTCTGTAAAATCATAACACTGGACCAACCTGTAATTACTTCACATCTGGTTTTTGACTGATCTGGGTCGAGGAGCCCTTTCTAGCCACAGCTCACCCAAATGCCCTCCTCCCATGACCCGCCGCTGCCCCATGCGCTCCTGGCACCTTCCCCGCTGCTGCTCCACTCGCTGCCTTCCTTTGCACCGTCGCTGCGTTTTCCACTGCTGCTTTCACCACTGACACCGTGTCACGAGGGAGAGGACAGTGATGGATACAGGCGCAGCGGTGGCAGCAGTGTGACCAGCCGCTGCTGCAGAGGTGATGGCAGAGATGGCAGTTTGAGTGTTTCAAATTACAGCATGTAGACTATTTCCAACATGCTTAATCCTCTAGGTTCTTTTATTTGCTGCTAGATTCTCCTGGGGGACTTTGTAAGAGCAGTAACAGTTCAAGGACTTTGGTTGTCTTTAGTGACAGGAAAAATTGTAAAACTGAACCCGAAAATACCTGCTCAGTTTATGTGCAAATTTAACCTCCCTTTACATGCAGAGATGAGAAGTGCCAGCGGTGTTCACTAGCAGCCTGTTAAAGGTAGAAAATCTCAGTGCAATGTGGTCTTCTCGGTCACATACTGAGCAACACTAAAATGAAATTTCACTTCAGACTAATCGCTGCTGCTGTTCTCCATCTTGATAACACAAGTACAGTAAGTTGTGTACAAACTGATTATCTGCCCCTCAGACCACTCTTTTGTTTGTGCTCTGTAAGCCCTGATGTGAAGCTATTTTCCCCAGACATGTTGATTGGTTTGTATTGCATCAAAAAGAGGTGATGTCTGCTTCAAAAGGAGGTGATGTCTGCTTCAGCTGAGGTGAGGCTTAGTTTCAACATGCTTATATACAGCGTGCACGGAACAACTGCTCTTGATTTCAGGAAAAGAAAGTTAAGGTATATGGAGTCAGACACACTTTGTACAGCTGTCTGAGCATGATTCTGTAGTCTAATACTTTTGGATTTTTAGTGAAAACAGATTGAACTTCTCTTTCTGTTTTTGCCAGGGACAGAAATTGCAGGGAAAGAAGTTATGTCCTGATGAGCTTTAGTTCCTTTGAGTGATCTGGAAAGCGGTATAAAATTCTAGATGATAGATGGCAAAGGGATACCCAGATAACACTGAATTGTTCAAACAACTGTACTGCATGATTACATCGCACCCCCACAACCCCCAGTCAGAAATTAAGTTGATGGCAGCAATGTATGGTTGAAGAGACAGAACTGACAAAACACACAGCAGCTAGACCAGAGGGTTATGGAAACAGAAGTACATATTCAATGAAATAGGGTTTTTAGAAATCTTTTTTCTACAACTCTTTGCCTGGCAGCACAGTGTTCTGAAAACAGCAAAAACTTGGAGAGATTTTCAGTCTTTGAGAAGAATAATGTCATTTCATTTATTGATTTGGTTTTTAAATGAAATCACGTTTCAGAGGTGTGGGCTTGGCCAGGGGATTGTCAAGCAGCCTGGTTAGAGAGTTTCTGGTGTCTGGGAGCTCGGTTGGCTGCACGGTCCTCGTGCTACTCCTCCTGCCTGTTGCTTCCACCATCTTGCAGAGTGAGGACAGGCTGTGCTGGATTTTCCAATGACTGAGAAACCTAGAGTCACTAAGAGATGTTACTCCTGCCTAATTTTGTACGAACCCTAATCCCGCTCCCCTTGAGGGAAGAATCTGCCTGTCTCTCCATTAGGAGAAATTTATGCTGCTTTGTTATTAGCTTTCCCTCCTCCCTTGCATTTTATGCTGAAGGGATAATAGGTTCTGTATTACGAAATCTCCTTCCATTATTTATCAAACCAACCACATCCTGGCATGACTTTGCTTTTCCCTGTAGTAAGGCTTCCGAGCTAAAACTTAATAAATATATTCTGCACAAATGCTATTATATCCAAAGTGCTCCGTATCACTGGAGTGCAGTGGTTGTGAAGTGGGTACTGTGTGTGTGGACCTACATACCTAACGAGGACGTAAAAGCTGGGTATAGGTATGCTAAGGATTTCATGAACAGAACTTGTTGCTATGAATGAGTTGTGAGTGTTCAAAGGTCAGAAATATTCTGTACGTACAACACAGTTATAATGAAATGTGCAGCAATCCCTGCATATGACAGATACTGAATATTCATGTGAGGTAAAGAAACTTAATCATAGTAAAGGCTTGTTCACTGAACATGCTGATATCACTGAGTGCCACTGATTTTGGTTTAAGTGAAGTGTCTAAACAATTAAGGACCTAAATATGTTGGTGAATTTGGGAGTAGAAATAGAGTTACCAGATTCTTTAGAATTAGGTCCAAGTATAGATAAGTTATTTTCTTTTAAACTCTGATGTTATTTTTGTGTAGTTTGAATTAAGAACTTTATATTAAAATGTAATGACATAGATTAGTAACTGGCTGCAAAATGAGCTATTTTTGCAATATACAATACCTTAAATTTAAGTGTTACAACACTTGACTTTTTCACATTGATTGTACAAGCTGAGAACCCAGAACCCAGATTTAGGACACAGACATAAGCCAGTTACTGCATGAACTTAAATCTCGGTGAAAGAGATGCTGCAGAATAAAGTTAGGCACATCTGAAGAGCATTTTAAGATAACAAGAGTACAGACTGGTCTATGGGGACCTACTTTGAATGAGTAGAGAGAGGGCTGGAATGAAAACTAACTCATGCTCTTTAAATCAGAGCCACAGGAGTTCGCCTCTGTGCACTCAGAGTGCATATTTCTGTGCCATCTGCTGAAGATGGGTACCTTTGGTCTCTCCTTAAAAGAAGTGGCCAGAGTGCACTACTCTTCATAAATTGACTAAAAGTGGAGGTAGTGGAATCCCCTTTGATGTATCCACTCAGTGGTTTGAGCTTTAGTCTAGGACATGAAATAGCACCAGCTTCATCTGGAGATGATTCATCCCCCATCCAGCAGCTGTTGCAGGTGTGTGTGCAGCAAAGGATGAAGGGGGGGTGGGGAAGGCACTTTCTGTGTAGTTCTGGCAAGGCAATTTCAAAAGACTACATGAGGAAAAATACATCCTGTAGTGTTTTGCTAAGGGCATCTCTCAGGACTGAGGAAGTCCTGTGCCTCAGTGGTCTCCCAATGCCTGTTAAAAATGATCATGAGACTGTCTGGTTTCACTAGGAGAGGAAAAAGCAGTGCTGAGGATGCAGGGAGACTACAGGTTTAGATACCCAGAGAATTTAAAATTCAAACTGGGAGTTGACTGCTGGAGGCCATTCCTTCCAGGATTACACAGAAGCTAATGGGGGTTTGTATTGAGACCTTCACTTCTCCAGCTTTAAAAAGTTTTAAAAGATGATGCTGGTCTTTGAAGCTGAACCTAAGAATCTCAAGCTTCTGCTAAGACTTTAGAATAAAACACTGAAGTCTCCAAGCTTGAGTCTTTATAATAAAAATGCTGTGTTGATGCTTAACTAGAGTAAAATGACAAATGATTGTTCCTAATGACTTGTCTTTACAGCAGAACTCGACCTTAAAGGGTTTTTTGATTTCTGGCAGCTTCTTCAGAATGTCTAGTAGAAAGACGCAGTATGGTCAGTACTTAGTTTTCACATTGGAATATCTTTTAAAGTTTTTATTTTTATGTTTTTAAATGAATCACTCCATGATTTTTTTTCCTCTGACAGGCAGCTTCATAAGAGAGAAGTTTATCAACAGATTACGTTTACCAAACCACAGTAGTGTTGCAGATGGTGATATTTGGAACTGTGTCTGAAGCTGAAGTTCTGTTGGTCAACTATTTCTTATTTTCTTTAAACTGATTTTGTCACATATCTGGTTCAGAAAATTCACACTGAAAATGTGAAACCATAAACTGGGGATTGAATTAATTGGAACTTTTAATTCTCAATATTATTAACTTTAGTAACATAAAAATTCCAAATTCAAAGTCCTAGATCTTCTTGCCAGAAAGGATCTGTTTCTCACTAATAGGTTATCAGAATTTGAAATCTTGAGTACTAGGGAAATATATACTGAAAATAATGAACTAAACTGGTTTTGGCCTTGCTAAGCCAAGCTGTCATTAAAATGCATTTCACAATATGTAGGGATGTTTCACAAATATGGCATGCAACAGTGTATGTACTCATCTGTTCTGCAATCTCTTTGTCAAGTACTGGGAAATATATCCATATTTCCTGCTCCAGAAGAAGAATACCAACCATTTGTGTGCTCAATAGAGAGATGGTGAGGGAAAGACAAAATTTGTCCCTTGAAAGTCAGGGTTAAACTCCTGAGTTAAGTATAATAGGGGAACTCAGCTGTGTAATAGCATAATAATGTATAATATAATATATGTCACATAATAAAATACAATAATGTATAACGTTCCTTTCCCCATTCTCTCACAGATTACTTCTTTCTCTATGCCAGAGTGTCAAGTCAGATCTATCCTAGGTTTCCCGGAAGTCTTTTTTCCCCCAGTTAATTGGTTAGTGAAACTAATCTAACTTTAGACAAAATAATTACTCCAAAGCAAAAGAGTCTCATTTTAACATGCTTTCTCTGAGGCTCAAAATCTCCATTTTCTGTTATTCTGGAAATAAAAATCCCCTGTCATCTGCTGAAAACAACCACCCAGTGCTACTACATGGCAAGCATGATTTATTCTGCTGCCTTCCACAGAGCACACAGGTGCTACTGGGTCGTGGTATTATACCACTATATATAATACCGCTAGTGGTATTATAGTTTGATGGTAGTGTTTTGGTGGAGCTTGAGAGCCATCCAGTACTCTGATTATGACTGTGTAAAGGGTTTAGTGAATCCAAGGATGTCTTCTGGTCAGATTAAAATTAAGTAAGTGAGTTGTAGTGTAGGGGGAACTCTTGATAAAGCCAAACCCAGTTTGTAGAAAAAGTGTTTGTGTGCTGTGCCTTATTTACATTTCAATGTGTATTAAGGTCTCCTGATCACAGAGACAGGTGGGATGAGGGAATAGACCCCCACGATGAGTTGACGCATACGGCAGTACTTTGCTTATGCCACAATATTTTGACAGACATTTGCTACAAAAAATAAAAGCTGCACATGTTACAATTGGTGCTAGGCACTAGGCAAAGGATTTCTGGATTACCCAAGACAAAAAAAGGATGGATTGCTGAAAGCTGGAGGGGGTAGGAAGTAATCTCCTGAAATTCACTGATGGTGGTGTGAGCTTCTACTCTGTTGCCGCTGCTCCTATGGCCTCATCGGGCAGCAATGCCCAGTGCCTGGAAACCACAGCAGGGCAGCAAGAGCAGCCTGTGGGGTGCCAACAGCCGCCTGGGGTAAATTCCAGATCCAAAGCAAGCCAGAACCTAATGCACTCAATAACATAAAATATACTGGCATGAATAATAATTTCAGTAATTCACTTTGCTGCTGTTGATTTTCTTTCATTGGATCAATGCGGGCACATTTAATGTGAGAATGAATGGGGAGGCTACAAGTAATAGCCTGCAGAATCTTCCAGCAGTTGAACTTGCTGTACAAATGCCAGATTTTGATCAAAGTGTACCTTTGTATGATTGGAACATAGGGAAGTTTTAAGATGACTTGAACAGAAGGCCTCATTATTTTTACTTGAATGTAAATACATGGATTATTTCCTTTAAGAAGAACAGAATGTTATGTTTGTGGTTTTTTCTTTCTCTGTGCTGGTAGACAGAATATTACATAAATATTGGTTGAAGCAAGCCTTTTTTGATCTCTACTCTCTTCAAATTCTGGGTGTTTGTCATGAAAATGAAAACAGCTGTAAATGTGTTATTTATTGTTTTGCATAGCTGTGAAGAAGACCTCTCCTGAAAACTCCTTCTTGATAAGTAATTAAAAATTGACTAACTCGCTCATCCTTTTTGAAAACATCTTTGTAGCTCATTTCCGAATTTAATGAGCCTGACTTCAGTCTAATCCAAGATTTAACAGCTACTTTAGCTGCTGAAAATTGTCAGCAGCAGCCCTGGGTTGACTGTTGGTTCATTCAGAAATGTAGATACCCTTTCACAGTCTGCGCAAAGGTTTCTGTTCTGTTCAAGGCCATGGCAATGTAGGAGGCAAGTTTGCAGGTGGACCATACCACTGACTGTTGCTAATGACCAGGCATATTTAGAAGCTGCTGTTGTACACTGATTTTTGAGGTTACAGACTTTTGCCTGCTAGTGTATATGGAGGTTCCTGCCTGTGATTTGTTGGAGAGTTCTCCACAGGGAAGAAAAAAATTTAACCAGTCTGCTTGTGCCCATCTTGATAGTGTACAGTTGCTTCTGGGCACTGATACTCAGCGTTTTATAGACACATGAGTAGATGCATATATTTCCTAATGTTCACTCTTCTTCTCAGCTTTCCTCAGATGAAGTGGTGTAACATGACGTATAAACTTCAACCACAGTGTCTTAAACTAAAAAGAAACCAAAGTGAATTCAGCAAATGGGGAAGGAGGGATTTTTCATGGTTTAGTTCCTGATGGTGTTTAGTTTGCAGGGGGGTTTCAGCTTTCCTGTGATATTGTTGGCTTCTGTTGATATATACTAAACTTTTGTGTAGGTCAGCCCTGAGACTGATGAAAGTCTAGCCCGATACGCTGATCAGCTTGTTATTTTAAGAAATAACGTGTTGCTATGTTTACTGATTTGTACACCCTGGCTGCAGGTGGGTGCATGCTGCTCGGTGCTGCTCTGTGGGGATGCTCTTAACAAGCTCTGCATGAACTGGAACTGGCATGGACATCCAGGTGGCGCTTTTACATGGCAAGCATGCACCAAAATGCATTCTACAAATCTTTGAGTATATTAAAGATGAGACCAACATAGGAAAAGATTTTTCCCCTTCCTCCTCCTTTTTGATCTGAGTTTCAAGTAACTGAAGCTTAACTGTGACTGTTCCTTATCCTTTGATATCTTCACTGGGAGTCCAGTGGTGAGGTGTGAATCCTCCTCTGTCGTCAGTACTGGCTGATTTTACTCTGGCAACGTCACAAGCTGGTTTTTTATCAGATTTGGCTCCTGCAGAGGCAAATTAACATGGCCAACTCTAGCTAAGAGGTAAAAGTTTCATTACTAATTCTGATCTGCTATAATGAACCCATGATGCACAGATACTCACATGTAAGTCTTTACTAGTTAAAATGTTCACTTTGAGTGCCTTTACATCTTTAGCTGAAACACAGCCTATAAGTAGGTGTTGACCCTCACCCGAAAATTAGATTCTGGTTTGGATGCTGTTTGCTGTCTTGTTTTTACAACACACAGTTCACATCTCTTTGGGTTCCTGCTCTAAGCATATGTAGGGGAGGTTAGATGTGTGAAATGCAAAAAGCATCAAGTGTTATAGCCTGGGGATAATATTCTGCAGCATCTCAAAACCCAAGATGCCACTTGTCAATGTGGAGAAAACCCAGTTATCTCACGATTATTTTCCTCATTGCATAGGCAAGGCTGGCAGAGTATGCTGGAGAAAGTAGCACAGCCTGCTTGCCCAAAATTATTCCCATTCCTGGCTACCCACTGTGGCCATTGCTGGAGTCAGAAGACACAGGTAGATGGATTTAGGATCTAATGGAGTTTAGTTATTCTAATGTGCTTGCGCCTATATGATTGCAATTGTGACAGCAAACTGTAATCCCTTTTTTCTCATCACTTCTGTGGTGAATCATGGTTACGACTAATTTTCCCTTACAGCTCTACAATGAAATTAACTGTAAAAAATGGAGTATATAAATCAGTATATATTGAGCTGAAGGCTGGTGATACTTACTCCAGTTGTCCTATTAAAAATATATTTATTAGTAAGACTGTCATATGTCAAGATATGAAGTAGGCTTGACTGGGTTCTTTTTAGGTTTTTTTATTTTACTTATTTTCTGCTAAATTTTATCTATGGCTCAAATGGTCTAAACTCAGAGTAAACTTAGTTGATCAAATGCTAGATATGCAAGGTTGTGTGCGTGTTGTGTGTGCATATGCAAAATCCTGACTATATTGTGGTTTTTCTGCTGTGAGTCTGGAGGCATACTCACCAGTATCGTTCTGGTCTTTGTTTTGCTTCCACTCTGATGGATGGGACTGGCTGATGTGTCTGAGGGCCTTTCCTACAAATCCAACTGGCAGAAGCAGAATCTTTGAGGGGGTTTATGGTGTCTTTTGTTCTCCTCCTTGTTCAAAGTAAACTTTGCTTGGAATCAGATTTTAATTGTATGTGTTCCAGGGACTGAAAATATTTTAGTTCTTTTCTTAACAAAAGAGGGTGTTTCCAAGTGTTACACTGGTGAACGAAAGCATTATAATAGTTAAACCCAGATACTGAGACGCTGTAACTCATATAGCAGTAAAATACATCTTGTGCACCAGAGTCCCTTCTCTAAACATGTATTTATTTTCACTGGTACCCAGCAGAACGGCCTTTCCTTGTACAGACTTAAACAGTTCCACAGGTACCTTTGTCAAAAAATTACTGAGTTGGTTCTCACTGGAAAGAAATGTTTGTCTTAATTAAATTGTAAAGTGGATAACTGTGGGATTTCTTCCAAACAATTGGCTTCTATTATATATAGAAGAATCACATGCTAATTTGTATTTTTTATATAAACATGTAAAGTAGACTTGCAGCAGTCAGATTGTTTGTTCGCAATATGATTCCCACTTGCATTAGGACTCCTGCTGCTAAACAGCCAGCTGAAGGGAAAAGCTTATGCAGTGCATTAGGACAAGAGTCTTCAGCCAGCGGAAATAGCCTGTCTTAATTTCTTCAAAAATGCTGTTCGAAGAAAGATGAATTTATTGTCCTTGCTGGCATCAGTGGCAGCCATGCAACCTTGCAAATAGAACTTGCACAACGCACACGAGCAATGGCATAGGGATGAGTTCATCTCATAAAAGAAAAGGTCGTATGATTTAAAGCTAAAAGCAAACTCATTCTGTGGCTACAAATGCTCTCTCGTCTGAAGACGTTTCCATTGGCAGGATAAATGAGCACGGCCTCAGCCAGATCTCCTGTCTTACTGTCAGCCTCCCCTGCCCCGGTGCCCTCCTCACGTCTTTCAGTCGACTGTAGGGTTTGTGTTTGTGCTGCATGCTGTGCTAATGAAGTTCTTAAAAATGCTTCGGTTAGGTTCTGTAAATTGTTTGGCAGTTTGTAATCAGGGCAATTTAAAGATTCAAATCTTTAATCAGAAGGAAAGAACCCTTCAGAAGAGGGATCTTAAGTGAAAAAGAACTTTTGGGCCATGATTTATTATCTACTTTGAGCAAAGATAATCTGACAAATTAGAACTGAAAGCACTGGAGATTACTTAGTTATTTTTTTTTTCCAGAAACAAAAGTGCACCGTCTGTTCTGTACTTTCTAAATGCACATGCAGGGTGGTCTGGGTGATAGCAAAAAGGCTACAAATTATATTTCCCCAGATGGCCTGTCTCTTGGGTGCTTTTCTCCCGGTCCAGTCCCTCATGAGGTCACTAAAAGGAAATTTCACTGTGTGAATGTAACAGAATTTCCCAGCTTCAGTTGATATTCTGTTAATAAAATTATTCCTCCCAAAATTGCACCAGTTCCAGCAAGACAATCAAGTATTTATTGTGTCTCTATTCTCGAAATCAAGTGGGCTGTTCTTAATCAAATTTCATGTTGAATCTATTAATTTTGCAATTATCTCATCAGCAAAATTTCCAATAGGCTTTGATAAAAAGACTGAAAATCTACACAGATCAAAGAAAAATCATATAAATGGCCTTTTTAAACTATGTGCTGGAAAGACCATAAGCTCTGCATTATTGACAGAGCTCATCTCCAAGCTTTACAAAATTTGTCTCAGTAGTTTGGATGTTTGTTTTTTGTAATAAATGAGTACAATATTACCTTTTCCCCCTCATCATCAAGGAGATTTTATTTTAGCTTTGTTTTCATTTATCGTGATCTATCACCTTTACAAATAATGGGGAGATTTCTTCTGGATTTTGGAGCTCTCATTCCAAGGGTTGTCTTATACTTGTGTGTCCTACTTAAGTCTTCCCAAACCTCAAATGGGAAGAAAGAGTATCTGAGCTATACTGAAATAGACCTGTTCAAGGTCAAAAATGAAAAAGAAATACAAGAACCTAAGCACTATGTCACTGCTGTGTGCTCTATTATCTTCTCTTTTTCCTCGATGGAGTATGAAAAATACCTCTGCTTGAACAGAAGGCAAAATCACAAGTCATCTGAAGGTTTTTGTCTCACAGTTCTTATAGCAGAATTTGAAGGAAGCTTATTTCTGAACCAAAAGCAAATTGACTGACCTAGAATGTCGATGCACCTTCCATCAATGGACTTAAATAGTGATATTATGCAGACACTTCCCAGTGTTTAGGCACTCAAATTAATAAATGCTGGAAATGCCAGCAATAATGCCGTTTCTTGTCCTGTTTACTTTCTGTGTTTGAAATCCTGTATAACCTTTGCTGAAACCTTTCAGAAAATTGTTTGAAGCGATCTGAGTTTAGCTTCCATTTCCTCAGTGGTTGTTCAGCATATATGTTTCCCTCTGATCATTTCAGCCTGTGGAAACTGGTTCATTTATCATTTGGCAAAAGTCTGGAGGTATGATTCAAGTCCTTTTTATTCATACAGAAGTTTCATTTCTGTTGAGCTTTAACTGCAAGACCATTTATGCTATATTTATTCATGAAGAGAAGTCATCAACCCAAAAACATGGCTGCTACGTTACTGTACTATTGACGTTTTACCAGAGGGATGACTCTTTTCTCCCCTTTCCCCAGTAGACATGAGCTTAATTAAGAGTCAAGAATTCAGGAGTTCTGCTCTTTGGTCATGAAGTATTTTTCCTTGAAGTTTGCCATTTGAAAAATGGGGTTAATATTTCCCTATTCCATAAGAAAAGAAACAGACAATAGTGACCTTAAATGATCATAAATACATTTGCTTTTTTACACTTAGTTTTGTTCCAAATCTTATCTAGGCTAAGGTTATGTTTTTATAAAAATATAGACATTTTTAATACAATATTTTTTACAACTGTTATATGATATGACTTTCTCATAGACTAATGATATATTTAAAATTTCCACAGGAAGCTCCCTTTTTTTTATTATGCTGTGTCCTCTTTTGCCTGGTATATGGCAGTGGAATGACATAGCGAATTTAAAGAATGATTTGCTGGTTTGCTGCTAAAAAAAGAGAATTTTTGTGTCCAGTACAGAACTGTTTAGAGTTTCTCTAATATTTTGTCATGGCTGAAATGGTAAGGAGAGAACCGTGAAACAATGCCCATGCCTGGCAAGCTCTGTCTTCTTTCTCTGATCTTCCATGTCAAGTTGATGCCCAGATGCCATCCACCTGAGGGTGCTAAGACAGCTGGCTGATGTCATTGCGAGGCCACTCTCCATAATCTTTGAGAAGTCATGGAGATTGGGAGATGTGCCCAAAGATTTCAGATTTCTTTGCTTTCTAACCTTAATGAGGTGTCTTAATGTTCTGTAAGTAGTCATCCCAAAATACCCACTGCGCTTGTTAAGTAAACTGGAATTTAAAAGTGTATTTCTTGTTCCTTCAGTGTATCTGTAGAGAATAAATCTGCAGAATATCTGAACTGGGTGTATTTTCATTGCAGCTGTCATATAAGAATCAGGAACAGAGAGGACTGTAGGGTTAGGTAGTTTATTTTATTATACCATCTGGAAGAACTGGAAGATGTATTGAAGCTGTGGCGTTTTCTGTCTTTTTGTCACATTTAAGAAAGAAAAAACAGTCTCTAAAAAAAATAGGCTAGCACCTATTCAGCCTGTTATGCTATACAGCTTGTGTGCACATGTGTGTGCGTGTGTGCTTCCGTGTGTAAGCAAAAGAAGGCCCTCACGGTAGAAGGATTCTGCTCTGAGATTCTGCATCTGAAGAGATCCCTCATGTATCTCTAAGCATGGAGAATAATGCTGCTCAAGTTTTACTGGTCTTTAAATTAAGTGTGTACATGTTTTTAGAAGCTGTGAAAATTAAGCAGATATGTGTCCACTGCATATTTTTATTATTCTAAAGCAAAGCGGTGACAGACCATCACTAGTTTAATTTGGAAGTTATAGTTTTATAGAGGATATTTTTGCTTTAAATATATAATTTACATTTGCATCATATTTGCCAGCTTTATTTCTCCTCTGTCCTTTTTATAAGGCAGTTTTAACAGTAATAATAAAAAGAGAACACAGGCTTATGTGATACAGATATAAAAGAAGAAATTGCTACCAAAAATTAGTCTATAAACTAACCTTATAACATAAATTTGAGGAAAGTACAAACATTATAGTTCTATTTTTTCACAGTGGGGCTGTTTTATTGTCACTCTCAGCAATTGCAACGAGAGTGTTTTATCATAATCACCTGATTATTAATGACATAGCAACTGAGCAATTGTATTGTCAAATTAATAATTTCCATTATATAAAATTGCTATAATGAATGCTTATCTTCCTTTACATTCCAAGCAGGCTGGCCTTCATTTTGTATCCATTTTTTAAAAAATAATGATTACAATGTTATTGAAATAGAAAACGTTTTATTGGAGGAAAAGAATATTATTAATATAATATCACCATCAGGACTGGTCATCATATAAGTGCTAGGAGGCAGATCTGAGCTGACACCATGTTCTTATCAAAAAAACACACTAGTGGATTTTTGAGAACATTACTGAAAGCAGGTTTTCCCTTGTACAAACTGCATGAACGCTCACTAACACGATACGACAGTCCCACCCTTATAAGGACAGACAGATATGCACAACATCATTCATCAGACTGTCCTGATATCAGCCAAAGGGCAGTTTATAGGTCACTGCACAAGAATTAACATTTCATGGGGTTATAACCTTCATACTTCTGTCTCTCAGGTCCTCGATCAGCAAAGCAGGAAAAGTCTGCTTTACCTTTTTTCTTCATTAGCTGGGATGTGAGTTTTGTTTTGCTAATGTTCACAGAGCAATCAGAGACCTCTGAGATTGGTCATCTCATCCAAAGAAGTAAACAAAAAAAGAAGATAGCTTAAATGACATTATTTTCTTTGTCCAGGGCACACGTGGTTACCAAAGCCATCCCTATGTCACTGTGTGCTTTTAATGATGAGATGGATCTCACTGGACTTGATGCAACTGCTTAATGGGTTTTCAGAATGATTGCTAGAATATGCTTAAATTTTTGATAAGTCTGTTTGGCTTTAAAGTATCATAAACACTTCTGTGGATACTTTGTTACCTTGATGTTCTTCATGAAATATTTTAGGGCAGTTTAGGTCATTTGTTCAGGTTCAAATTTTTCTTTAATGAGAAATCACTTTTTAATATTTTTTAATGTTACTGAAGCTACAGAAACATTAATTATTGTTTTCTGTTGACAGTTAAGAAGTCTATTTAAAGCTATTAACATACTTTACATTTCTGCTAATGTATTGTGTTGCACTGCTTTTCCCTCCAATTGTTTTCCTAGCTTGCTAGTCTAGAGAGTAAGCGTACTTCCTTCCAGCTATGTGTTTGTGCAATGCCTAAAGTACAAAACCTCCTGATCTTGCTTACACGTAATATTTTGTTCAGTAAAAATGATGTATATAACTGGAGAGACCGAACAATGTGGTGCTAAGCCCACAGGCGTGTGTTTAACCTAGGGAAGGTGTTCAAAGAGTACTTTCCACAGGCTTTGCAGATCCTGGTCTGCTTATTGTAGTGGAAGGCCGTTGTGCTCATTCTTTCATTTTAAGGAGGCTGATTTATGAATAGTTGCTCTTTGAAACCAGCTTCTCATTAACACTGCACACAGATGGGTCTGCTGTTATTTACCCACTATATTGTCTTATAAATAATAATAATAAAAATTATATGGAGATTATGTAGAGATTAGATGTGTTTCCCCACAGCAATATGAATATTGACTCTGGGAAGCTCTTTCTGCCAGACCAGAAACATGTAATTTTGTTGCAGCCTCAGAGGTAAATACTGGTATTTGAGCAGTGCTCAGAAGGCATAATTGTTTTAGTGGCTCCATGCTTCACTGGTGTAGGTTCAACAACTACTGCAGAGTGCTGATCATGAAGAGGAAAGCTTTTTCCCCTTCAGAAAATATGTAGTGTTTAAAATGAGGGAATCCTACTGCACTGAAGACTTATGTGATATGTTGCCATGTATATGGTATTCTTTCACATACAAAAATTTGAATTACAATTAAATTTTGACTGAGCTAAGTTCTGCTCTCTTAAATATCTGTCAAAACATGACAGGTAACATTATGCAGGTGGAATCTGTATTTCCTAAGGTGGACAGAAAAGAACGAAACAGTTTCCTTCCTCCACCAAGAGGGAATGCAGAGTGGGGAGCAAAGCAGAAAGAATGAGTGAAAGAGATATTAATGTATGAGAAAGGATTTTTATTACTGCAGTATGTTAAATATATGTAACAATACATTATTTTATAGGTAACTAATTCTGACACAGGAAAATATGTAAGACAACTTGGAAGACAGAAGAACATAAAGGTTGTCCTAATTTACAGTGTGACATCCTGATCTTTTTGGGGTGCTTCACTCTTCAGCTGAATCCAGTTAGATACAGAAACCCTGGGAAAAGAAATAGGATGGCTAATAGAATAAAGTGGAAAACAGCCAAAGGCAAGAACAGGTTAAATGTATGAAGTGCAGAACAGGAGACTGACTGATGCTAGGCAGACGGATGCAAGCAGGCAAACAGGCTTTGGAAAAGGGCATCTCCGGTGGCTGTGACCTTTGACAGATCACTTCTCTTTCCTGGGCAGCTTCAGCTACAGCTGGGGATTTTCAGAACATGAATTAACTGGTGTGGGGCAAGTCTGTTCCTCTCCTGTTATCTCAAGATTGAGACCTGGATTTATCCCAGCTGACTTTACATACTCAATTGAGAACAGCTAACTTAGACACCTTTTACAGAGTCCTGTGCAATGAACTGGAAGATCTGAATCATGCCCTGGAGGGTTCCATCTTTCCTGATTGAATGTTCATACAGCCTATAACTTCTAAGGTAGGTACCTTCTGGTGCCTGGGGCTAGGTGGGATGAATTTGGATCTGAAAGCTTTGTACTTTCAGCAACAAGAGAGAAAACACTTGTGAGTGGAAGAGCTTTGCGTTCTCTTATTCCCTAGTGCAGAATCAGGAACATATATGATGGGTTTGAGATACCATTTGTGTTGTGGGTTCATCCTTGTGTCAAAGGTGTGCATTTACAGTGTAGTACCTCTGATACAGGTTCACTTCACAGAATATGGGATCTGAGGGCAATAGTTGTCCTGTTCACATGTTTGTCAGGATATCAGGAGCTGAAGAGCATCTGAAAAAGTTCTTTTATTTTTCTGATTGAAAGGCACGGATATGAAAGATCCTGTACAGCTCCTGTATTAGCCTACCCTTTTTATTCTCAAACAATGTCTCTGTTCTACACAGAATAATAATATACCCATACTGAGGTCAGAATTTGATTCTTGAACTCATTATGCGAGATGATGTGTATGAGGAGAGAGTGATCCTAGATAGATAATAAATCCTGAAGAATAATGTGACAAAGTATTTCAGAAGTATTACAGATAGAAAATTATATGATGATACATTACACACATTGCATAAAAAGAAAAAAACTGATTCCTCTAACTTGCCATAAGAATGTCTTTTGGCTGGAGGTCTGGGTGCTAGGGTGCCACGCATAGTGCTGAGCTCCAGCCAGCATCTTAAAACCAGTCCAGAAGCCATGGTAAACATTATTTTTTGAGAGCAGGTTTTTTTCTCTTTAGATTAAGGGCTTAAAAAAAACCAAGTGTGTGTGCAAACGAATAGCACTTTTCTTGCTGTTTTCATTTCCTTGAACACAGTTATTATAAATATGCTTCAGTCTTTTTACCTTTTTTAAAGACCACCTTACTCTATTTCTTCAGGAAAAAAAAATCCTACCTTTTTCAGCTTTACTCAGCTACTCAAGAGAAATACAGAAACTTCCATTGCTGATCTCTGTTTAACATCATTTATTTGTAGCCCCTTCAAAAGCTTTCCAGTGGTCCTTAATACTTGGTTGTGTAGCCACATTGCATTTCAAATGAGCTTTTTGTCTGTGGGTGGATGAGAAAGGGTTGCTTCAGTCAGCGTGCTGTGGATGCTTTCCTTGAAGACCGTCTGACTGATAGACAAGCCAGTTAAATCCTACTGCTAAGAGCACTTGATAGAATAAAACCACAACTTGTTTTCAAGGTGGTATTTACAGTCTTTATAAAACTTCACTTGACTGTAACTTTGTTAGCTAGATCCTAAAAAGTGTTGTGACTCCTCATGAGGACAACGTTTGCTGTAATAACTGATGCAAATACTGTTACTGCATTTAAATATTGGGTATGAAAACACTTGTGTGGGCATTATGAAAACTTTCTGTGTGCATCAGAATGGTAGCAGAAACAAAATCATGCATTTGACTTACAGAAGGAAAAAGAAAAACCCCAAAAAAGTAAAAAAACCCAAACAAAACAGGCCCTGAGGCAATGATGAGAATATTTTAGCAGCCCTAGACCCCCACAGGGGATTATAACTAGGGAATATAGTCCTTTTTTCCCCTCCTCTGATTAATAGCTGCTCTGTGTGCATCAGGTCTCCTTGTCAGATAACTCCTTTGTGGGAAGCTGGAGCTTGCTCTTCAGCCCCAGTCTGCCTCCCAAGCTGATGTGCGTGAAGCACCACAAGAATAAGCTGGATAAAAGGGCTGGATGAAGGGCTGTGTGCTACGAGAGGCCATAGAGTGTGAACTGTCTTTCTTGGTTCTAAAAATACCTCTGTTATATGTCATGTTGCCTGTGGTACTCATAAGGCCAGTATGTATTTTATGAAAAGTGGACTGTTGTATTTCCAACAAATAAGTTTTCCAGAACAGATTATTTCCTACTGGTTTATGAGTTGAAGGATGCAGTATCTTCACGGTCAAGTAAAATTTTACTTCTGATGAATGCACAGCATGTTATGATTTTAAAATGCTGGGGAGCAGGTAGAGTTTTATTTCTGCCTCTCATGTTTCCTATAGAAGGTACAATATTTAACACTATCTTCAAAACCATCAGCTAGACCTCCTGAGCCTTCCTTACACAACGTTACAGCATATGTTTTCAAAGCCGATCACTCTCTGAAAATTTAGGTGATGTCAAAATTATGGATGTTCATACTACAGCAGAGAGAGATTTTCCACCTCTGCTTTCTCAGTTTGGCAGGAGAAGTATTCCCTAATTTGCCTGGTGTGATGAAAGCTGCCTCATCTCTTTTTCAGTCTTCTGAAACCAATGTCTGTTAGAGACTGCAAAGCGTGTTCTGGGGCTTGAGATTCAGTGATGATATGGGTCTGTTGTTTTGAAATTATTTTCCATTAGTGCAACTGTAGTTATTGTTATATTGGTCAGTATTTCTCTGGTACTCAGTATTTCACAAATTCTGCGATAGATGGCAACAGTGAGAGAATACCATTTTGTTCATCAGTTCAACCTCATGTGCAGCTAGTCACATCCTGGGAGGTCTTTTAACATATAGATAATCTGATTTTTGTTAGACTGATTAAATATGGATTTATTTATTTTATGCATCTCAGTAGTCATAAAAGCAGGTAAAATCCCTGATTGTCAAAAATTGCACCTTTTTTTCTGGTAGGGATGAAGAATTTAATGAAATTGTTTAGCAGATGACGCATTAGAGAGATCTCTTTAGATAAAATGAATGGCTGTAGTTAATACTATTCTTCTGAGATGGAAGGAAACAAGTATATTGAAAGGCATCATGTTTAATCTCATCATTTTCATGTACTAAAGGCTTATTAGGTGAAGCTATTTGACTGGAAAATATGTATATAACAGATGAATATTTCAGTCAAGTATGTAATTTAGTTTTTGAAAGAGCACCATTACTTAAGATGCTGACCAGAATGGTGGATACACTCAAAAGGGTTAAACCGAAGCCACTGTTACATGTATCACCTACCAAAATCAAATTGCACTGTAAACAAAGAAAACATGTAGAATGTGAGAATTACTGAGAGTTTGAAAATAATCTTATGAGCATGCTTTTCTGTAGCACTGTAAGAGCTGTTCCAGTGTTAGAGAGAAAACACAACTTCCTTTGAACAGTTGGGAAAACATGACAGAGTATTTGGCTGTCTTTGGAAAGCCACAAAATCCACAGTTTGAATTTAGCAAATGTTAAATTTCTGCCTTTATTTTTGCACCAAATCTGGCAAGTCAGTGCATCAGTCTAGCACTGCCTGCATCTGCATCCCCTACCGGTGATAAATATGAGATGCTGACTAGTGGCAACAGAGAATAAATGTGAGCTGTACAGGAGGGCAGCCTGAACATGCCCACAGCTGAGCTCAGCATATGTAACTGTGGCAGCATACACAAACCCTGTCTGCATGGTGATGGATGCAGATTATTAAGGCAAACCATTAGTAGGAGCTGCCATGTTTGATTAATTTAATAACAGACTGAAAAAAACATATGGGAGTGTATGTGAAGATACGTACTTTGGTAGCGGCTATATATAGATACTATGGCTCTGACAGTCTGAAATCTATCAATGCACTGATAGATTAAAATTACCTGTGGAGCAGGATGAGGAATACAGCAGGACCACCCTTATAGGTGAAACAGCACCAGAACGTGTATAAAGAAGCTGTGATTCATCTCCCGTTATTTTCCAATGTTTCTGATATGCTCTCATATTGATAGGAAAAGAAAATCTTTGTAGGTTTGTATACTCCTTTTAGCATAATCCTTTCCTCGTTTTCCCTTGCCTTTGCAGCACCTGACTTCTTTGCAATAGTAGACAATTTTGTGGTGGGCAATGGAAAGCAAAGTGGATGAACCCACTTTTACCTGAATATGCCAGGAGTCATATGTATAGAACCAGATTTTATTGAGGATTTAAGACATCAAAAGAATATCTTGCCTGCTACACCCGTTCATGTCCTTTTATTGGAGACAACTATGAGTTTTTCTTCACTGCTTCCCCATGATGTTTTTTAGGATTATTCTGTCTCCTTGCTGATACCATTCTGTGAAAACAGTTCTTCCTTCTGACAACTCTTTTTCTAGAGAAGCATTATTTGTGGTTCTGTTTTTAAGGCACTTCAGCTTTGCACTTAAACCTGTGTTGTATTTGAAGAGTATGAGGTTCTTCTCTCCTCATTTGAAGCCCTTTCCCCTCTGATCACATCATTGTGTGGGGTAAAGCTCTTGTATAAAAAACAATTTTTTTCCATTGATGATTACAAGTGCCATATTTACTGTGGTTTGATTATTGCATGACATCAGTCTAGGACAGCTTAAAAATTCTGCCTAACATAGGAGTAGGCTGATGTTAGACGTGGCAGGTCAGACCCAAGGAGCGGGCAGCATGCCTAAAAATGCTGCCTTTTTGTTGTCGTTTCGTTCTCTAAAAGCAGAGCATCTCCACCACCTCCTTCCACTGACTCTCACCTCTTCAGTGCTTCCTATGATGCATGAATTTCTTCTTTCCACCTCATGTTTTCTCTGGAGTGATAGATTTTGTAGTATTTAACCATTAAATTATTCATGTTTCCTCAGTTTAACATGATTGTAATATATGCAGGGCCAAAATATTGACTGACCAGAGCTCACAAAAGACAGAAACGGATGGGGTGCATCAGTTACCTAATTCTTAGTATTAGATAACTGATGTAGTGACCCTTTTCTGGTTTTATTCTGATGGAAAAGCAGAATATTGTTGCAAAGATCTCCTGTTTACTTTTAATGAAGAAAATGCACTTCTTGCCCTGCACTTCTGGCTCTGGGAAGTGAGGCGAGGTTTAACAGTTTAACCAGAGGAAAAAAAAAGTATTTCTGTTGCTTCAGAGTGATACAAATGAAAATAAGATTTCTGAAACTGCAGGCAAAAAAAGCTGTACTTGATCCACCTAGGAATTAGAGCCAGTATCAGGATTCATGAGGCTTTATATGATTCCTCCTTTTATAGTTTGTGCCTATGTTTTTTTGTGCAAGCAACAGTTTGGATTTACAACTCATGAAAAATGTATGTGCTTATATTTTTTTTTAAAGAACACTGTAGAACAGATTGATCCTTGTTGCTTTTCCACTAGAGTCAGTGGAGTTACATCATGAGTAACTCAAGGCCAAAACTTTCTTTCAACTCATTGGGATGTTACAGGTAAGGATCCTTTAAACTATCAAACAAAAAAAAATTAATGAGTGAAATATTGACAATAAAATGTGCTGTGGGGACACAAAGTATAAAAGAAGAGAAATATGCTCTGCTGGCCTATCTTCTCTCAAAAAAAAAAATCTAAAGAAATACCCCCTTTCTCTCCCCAAACCCCCAGTATCTACAAATTAAAGAGTATATTATGAAGACTGTTCTTACTGCTAGCTGTTTATTCAACTAACTGAATTAGAATCTGAATATCAGTTTAAAGACTTCATTGCAAACTTTACTGCCAGCCCTTCTAAGACCAGGTTTAATTCTGGAAACCTCTTCTGTATCCAGGGGCAAACAGCAGCAGGCTGGGATTTTTGGCATGATCTGGTTGTACAAGAATCCAATTTAGAAAAACAGGCAATGGAAGTCAACAAAAGCAGTTTCAACCAGTCCTAGCTACAGAAAGATACAAGTCTGCTCTTCATGGTTTGTATGACCATGGTTTCTTAAAGTGGGTGGTCTACATGGGAGATGAAGATAAATGCACGGAAAAGGTGGTGTTCAGCACATCCTAAATGCAGACTCTTTTGATGTGGAATGCCATCTGAGCTTAGCCTTTCAATGTATTTCTGGTTCTTGAGGGCACTGATATTATTATAATGGTAAAATACTGTATAAATGCATCTACATCTGTATCTCATACAGAAAAAAGCAGAGGCCCTGTTACAACAAATGCTTATTAGTAAGTATAATGCATATTGATCTGAGGGTTTTCCTGTGAACCTGCCTACTGTAGAAACATAGAGCTATTGCTACACATCATAAGGCTGTTAGTTTTTCAGCTGTTACATAAAATAGTGAGCCTAGGAAAGACAAGTAGCATTAATAATATGTACAAAAATAATAATGAGCCCTTGGGACAGAAAGAGGAATAGACTAACCCTGCTTGTATTTTCATGGAATATTACTAGCTTTCGTGTCCTTTAGCCACCATTTGTTGAAGGGGTTTTCAAATGCATAGAAACATAGGTCCCTTGATGGGACCTAATTCCCTGCCCCCTTCCCCCCTCCCCATTTCTTTTTCGTAGCCACTAGAACTACTGATAGTATAGAAGAAGTTTATAGGAAATCACATTGTTGTTTTTAAAACTCGTAAGTCTCTGTGAGATCAGCAACGCTTTGCACTTTCGTTTTTCTGTTTGTGTGTAAAGTAAAACCATCACTGTATGAAATGTGTACCAAACATAACAAAACAAAGGATCTCCAGAAAAATAAAATCAAGTCAGGTTTGTGAATAACAGCTCAGGTTTTAAAAACTTTTGAAAATATCTGAGTCATCCTTGGTTCTGCCTGTCAAATTACTGGCACATGGAAGATGTTAATGATTATATTTATTATGCATTTCCTCTATTTTCTCCAGCCGTTTAATTTGTTTTATCACTTTGGCTTTTGTTACATTTTATCTCTTTTATTGTTTCTTTCCAACTTTATGGCCAACTAAAACATGAGATTATTACTGCGGAGATCTAGCACAGATGGTTCAAATCCTGAGCTCAGCACATGGCTGGAAGGCACATAGAGAAGGCTGAGATGAGGAAGTCTTGCTCTCGGGCGACAGAGCATTTGCTAAGCTGCTCCATGGAAGCTTCCTCCTCCATCTGGCCTTATGTAGTCCCAGCCCTTTTCCTCCATCCTGGGGAGAGCAGGATGGGGAGCCAAGCCTCCTCTCCTGTGTTTTTCCCTTTCTGGGCATGCTGCATCTTCGCTTACGTCAGTACAATGTGCAATGTCTTTCCCACCCTTCTACAAGGAAACTTGACCTGATGAGAAGGGTCTCTCAATGTCAGAGGAAGGGATGGGGACTACATTTCTGCATGTTTTACTACCAAATGCTTGTGAATAAAGTTGCAGATTCAGTCCTCTGGCAGAGGAAGGTACCTGTGCCTTTAGATAGCGCCCTTCCTAGCACATACAAGGCAAGGTCTATTCAAGGCTGCAAGAGGAACTTTACATGGGGCACGTGTGTAAAAGTGTTTTATGATGTGGATTTAAAAAAAAACAACCCTTACATACCTTAATTTAATATCACAAGATTCCTACTGCTCTCTGTACTGGGAAGGTTGTTTATTTTGTGAAGCAAGCCACTGAAATAGTCCTGTTGCAGAGGGGAGGAAAGATGTTTGCTTTTTTGCTGCAATTTTGCCTGCTGTTCGCAGTTATTATCTGCAAAGTTGTGAAATTCATTTAAATCATTTTAGTCATCTCTTGGCTGCAGGAAACATGTAGCTAGGAGATATGAAGTATTATGAATTTGTTGAAGAGTTAAGTATCAGCCTTGTCTATGTTATGTTTTTATACATTTCTGCTGGCTTTATTGCAGCCAGAGATGCACCCAGTTTTTTAGGGCTCCCAGAGAGATCGATTAATATTTCTTTAAATACTAAATCAAAGAATGCAAGAGGGTACGGAGGAGCTTCTGAAAGAGCAAAGAAGCTCCAAGGAATGCTGTTCCAATTTCTTTCTTCTTTGACACACTGAAATCTTGCTGAAATGTTTGTCTTCCATAGATTCATGAAGGAAATTTACTGAACTAGGTTCTGAGCATATTCCCAAGTTTTGCCTGAGAAAACACCAAAATTACCTTGAAAGCACCCACCTATTATTTTTCTTGGTAAGATTTTGGAGAAAATATTTTTTCCAGTTCTGAACAGTCAAGTTCTTTATTTTAAAAGGGTTTTCTGGAGGGTGGGGTAGGTGTAGGCTCATCTGCTTGCTGCGTGGCTGAGCTAACCACAGTTGTAAAATGCCAATATGTGGCACCATCTTTTGCCAGTAAGCTGTTTGGAAAAAATTAGCAGGAAATAGTCCCTGTCAGGAAAAACAAACATAGCAAAATGCAGCTGTGCATAACATTATAATGCCTCAGAATTTAAATACAAGGTCAAAACCCTCCCTGCTCCTGTCTCTGCATTGTTCAAATGTGATTGTTATTACAGATGCTGGAGTAAATGAAGCAAATAGCTACGGGTGTTTGTTAGAATGTAAGTTATATTTGGCATTTATGTAACTCCTATTCTGCATGTTGGTGCTCTCTAGCACGTGTCTGCTGAAGCCATAACAAAGCGTCCTGCGACAATCTCAGTTTAAGTCTATTTGTACCATCCACTTCTGTTCCAGTGCAGTAGCGTGCAGCCCCTCAGTTTTTGCTGTCATTTTAAGCCAGAGTGGCACCCTGAGCACAGTTCATTCCCTCAAATACTTGCACCAGCACAGCCTGTGGTGTGTACCAGTAGTTAGTCCAAAACAAGCAGTGGATAAAGGCACTTTTCACGTTTTTTAGACCATTAACACTTTTTAGCTGTCCAATGTTTCATGTTATGAAATGCCAACCTGAGGAAACTATCTCATAATCATGTTAATCATTAATGATATTCACAGTTGCTTTTAATTCAAAATTAAGTCCGTGCCATGTATAAATCTCACTTGAAGGGCAGACATAGATCTTGAGCAGCCAAGAGCCTTCTGTTGGCCTCCTATGTCTAGAGCAACTGCAGCACTGGCAGCAGCCAAAAGAGGTAGTTCCCATATGGCAGTAAATCAGTCAGCAATGATTGAATCAGTAACATTTTGAGAAAATACTATGGGACAAAAATACATAGTTTATAAGTATAGTAAATGGCATCATATGAATATCCACTATCTACACATTACACAGGTTTACCAGCTGGTACTTGGAGGACTACAGCTGAATTTAGTCAGTAGACAACAGATTATGTTCGGTTGCTGTGTTGGACAATAATATAATAAGAGATATCTCCTTTAATGGCAAGCATATGTTCAGCATTATACATGTAAAAAGAATTGTATGTATCTGAAAAGTAGTAAATTAGAAGCACTCTGGAAGTATATGATTGTCAAAGAGTGAGTCTGAAATGTGAATATCCAGCAACTTTTCTCTCAGATACTGAGA